>NW_027197823.1:10000-54304 GCF_038502225.1 Cherax quadricarinatus
AAGTGGGCAGTCTAACAGAATGTGGCTGACCGATAATGGAACCTGACAATTCTCACAGAGAGGAGCAGGGCGCCTCTCCATGAGATATCCATGAGTAAGACGAGTATGGCCAATGCGAAGACGGGAGAGAGTAGTCTCCCAACCTCGACACTGGTGACAAGAAGATGGCCAGTAACCTATACTCGGTTTAATAGATTGAAGTTTGTTACCGAGCAGAGTAGACCAACGTTGTTGCCAACGGGTATGAAGGTGGGTAGCTATTACAGCAAAATAGTCCGTAAATGGAACACCTCTGTGAAACTGGTAGGTCATGTACTGCTGACCGCGCAGCAGTGTCTGCCTGTTCATTGCCCTGTACGTCAACATGACCAGGGACCCAACAAAAAACAATATCTTTATGCTTGGTAAAGATGCGGCATAGCCAAAGTTGGATACGGAGGACTAAGGGGTGAGGTGTATCAAATCTCTGTATAGCCTGTAAAGCACTAAGGGAGTCTGAGACAATGACAAATGATGACACAGGCATAGATGCAATACGAATAAGTGCTGCAAGAATGGCATACAATTCAGCAGTAAAAATACTAGCCGAAGATAGTAAATGCCCTTGTACGATGCTGTCCGGAAACACTGCTGCAAATCCAACGCCGTCAGAAGACTTAAAGCCATCTGTGTACACGGCGATGGCATGAGAATGAGAGTGGAAGTGGTCAAGAAAAAAAGAGCGGGAAGCAACCGTAGACAGTTGGGCTTTCGAGCAAGGGAGTGAGAAAGAACAGACCCGAATAGCTGGAACTTCCGAGGGGGGTAGGGAAAAGTGAGATGCTACATGAACATATAAAGGTGGTAACTGAAGGGAAGACGAGCGAATTTAGGCAAAGAGAGAAGGGACGGAGCAAACAGGGGCGGCAAACAAATAAAGAACGTCTACTTATATCAGTGACCATTCTATAAATGGAAGAATTGCGGAGATCGTGAGAGCGCACATAGTAGCGAAGGCAATGGGCATCACGGCGATCAGATAAGGATGGAACATTCGCTTCTGCATAGAGGCTCTCAACAGGGGAAGAGCGAAAAGCACCAAGGCATAAACGTAATCCTTGGTGATGGATGGGGTTAAGGCTAGAGAGAGTAGCAGGAGAGGCCGCTGAATAGATCTGGTCACCATAATCAAGTTTCGATAAAATGAGGGCTGAATGTAGGCGAAGAAGAGTTCGACGATCAGCTCCCCATGAAAGATGAGCAAGGGTTTTAAGAAGGTTCAGCCGGCTGTGACAAGTTGCCTTTAGAGAGGTAATGTGGGGTTTCCAGGATAACCTACGGTCAAAGAGGAGGCCTAGAAACCTGACTGTATCACGTTCAGGGATACGGGAGCCATAGAGGTACAAAGGATGATCGGAGATGACAGCGTCTAGTGAAAGTAATTTGGTGAGTTTTGGTACTGGAAAATTTAAACTCATGTGTGGTGGCCCAATTGGAAACACGGTCGACCGCATGCTGGAGAGAAACTGTAATGAGGTGACAGTCAGCGCCTGCACAAGCAATAGCGAAGTCATCAACATAGAGTGATGACCAAATATTTGATGGAAGACTAGAGGCCAAATCATTTATAGCAAGGAGAAAAAGTGTTGTTCTCAGAACACATCCCTGGGGGACACCTTCAGCTTGGATAAAGTCCTGGGAGAGCACATTATTAACCCGAACATGGAAATGTCTTTCAGTTAAAAAGTTCTTAAGGAAAGATGGTAGATTGCCTCGGAGGCCTAAGAAGTGGGCTTGAGCCAAAACATTATACCTCCAAGTTGTGTCATATGCCTTCTCAAGGTCAAAAAATATGGCAATAACTGAGTGGTTATTCGCAAAGGCATTACGAACATACGTATCCAAGCGTAGTAAGGGGTCTATGGTAGAACGGCCCTTACGAAAGCCATATTGACGAGTGGAGAGACTGTTGTGTGTCTCTAAATACCACACTAAACGTCTATTTACCAGACGTTCCATCACTTTGCAAACTGCACTGGTAAGAGCAATGGGACGATAGTGGGAGGCTTCATGTCCAGTAGTACCCGATTTGTGGAAAGGGAGAACAATGGCAGATTTCCACAGCTGTGCAAGAACTCCTTGTGACCAAATAAGATTGAAAAGGCGTAATAGGACTGCAAGGGCTGACTGATGTAAATGTTGTAACATACGAATATGAATGTCGTCGGGCCCAGCTGCCGATGATCGGCAAGCTGAGAGTGTTGCCTCCAGTTCCTGAAGTGTAAAAGGCACATTATACTGTTCTTCTCTGAGAGAAGAAAAGTCCAAGGGTGCTAACTCTCTGGCAGACTTTGAGGAAAGAAACGAGGGGCAAAGATGGAGCCCTCGAGAAATACGGACCAGATGTGTGCCAATTTCAATGGCAACATCTAGTGGGTTTGCTATATCAACACCGGCAACCCGCAGAACAGGAGCCGGGTCAGGAGAATATTTACCACTCAGTTTTCGTACTTTTTTCCAGACTGCACTCATAGAGGAAGCAGAGGTGATGGTGGAGACATAATCTCGCCAGCAAGTGCGTTTAGTGTCACGGATGACACGGCGAGCAATCGCACGCTTCTGCTTAAAATCAAGAAGTCTCTCAGTGGTTCTATTGTACCGGTAACTGCCCCACGCAGCGCGTTTCAAACGTACTGCACAAGCACAAGCAGACCACCAAGGCACGCATTTCTGAGAATGCCTGCCCGAGGTTTGGGGTATAGAATGAGAAGCTGCGGTTAAAACTGAGGATGAGAAGAGGTGTAAAAGCTCATCAATGGAGGATGAAGAAGGAACCTCACTAAAAACAGCTAGTTGTGAGTAAAGGTCCCAATTTGCCTGATCAAATTGCCAGCGTGGGTTACGAAGAGGTGGTGAATATGAAGGAGAAGTAAGAATGATTGGAAAACGATCGCTGTCATGTAAATCCAGGAGAAGAGACCGGGTGAAGTCTAGTGCGGCGGAGGAAGAGCAGACTGAGAGATCGATGCAAGAGAGAGTATGAATACGAGGATCAAAATGGGTGTGAGTACCTGTATTTAAAACATGGAGGGGGTGGGAAGCAAGAAAAGCCTCTAACTGAATGCCACGGAAATCACAGTGAGACCCCCCCAGAGGAAATGATGGGCATTTAAATCGCCAGGTAACAGAAGTGGTGGTGGTAATGACGAAACAAGAAAGGCAATATCCGGAATAGATAATGCTCGAGAAGGAGAGAGATACAAAGAACAGAGTGTATACCACCTATGCAGGTGGATACGGGCTGCTGTGTAATGCAGCGAAGTACGAACAAATAGCTGATGGCACGGAATATCAGTGCGTAGAAGAAGGGCACTTTCATTAAAGGTCCCATCAGGAAAAGGATCTGAAGAATACAATAAATTATAGCCTGAGATGGGATAGATAACCGCAGAGTGTAATTTTGGTTCTTGTAAGCAAACACCAACAGGGGAAAACTGGGAGAGCAACGTCTGAAGCTCACCCCGATTACCCGAGGCCGCGTATATTCCACTGTAAATAGGCCATGATTGGGAACGATAAAAATACTAGAAATCCGCAGGTAAGGGTACTTACGGACTAGAGGGGTTAGAAAAGTCCACATGCGGTGGCAAAGGAAAACGTTCCAGCAGTGAAAGAACAGTGCGCTGCGAAGAAAGAAGTTGCACAGATGGAGAAGAGGAAAGAGAAGGAACAGAGGGTGGATCAGTGCCCATTGATGGTTTGGTCTCTGCAATATATTCAGAGATTGCTTCAAGTGTTTCGGAGTTCAGAGACGTCGTATGGGAGACAATATTGGAGATGGAAGGAGGAGGAGTTTGAGAAAAGATCGGAACTGTAATGGACTGTACCATGATAGGGGGGGCGAAAGGGTGGAGGGAACTGGAGAAGTGTGGGAGGGGACAGAAGAGGCAGAAACCTGGGAGGTGGCAGAAGAGGAAGAAACTTGGGAGGGGACAGGGGAGGAAGGCACAGTACAAGGAGGAGGATGAACCTCCACACTTGTAACAGAGCCAGTGAAAGGGGAAGACCCAGGTACAGAGACCGGGAAGGTAAAATGTGGAGGTGGATGAAGGGAAGGAGGGGTTAAAGGAGATTTTTTGGACTTCTGAGAAGTAGAGGGATGATTGGGAGGAGGTGTCATACGAGGTCTTGTCGATACCAGGGTTTGTGAGGGAGAACACGAAGAAGTGAGAACAGACTGAGGTGTTGAAGTAGGGACGTCTGAGCCCAGGACAGCAAAAGAATTAGATACAGGAGTGACTATGGGACTGGCAACTGCAGAGGAGGCTGCAGAAGATGGGACCCCAGAAGTGGGGGGACATTTTGAAACACGAGAATAAGAAACACGGGGTAGTCTCCCTTGGAGGCGGAGATGAGAAACTGCCATAGCATAAGGGAGACCTTCTGCCTCTTTGAGGCAACGAATTTCCCGCTCATTTAAGTAGACCTGGCAACGGCGAGAGTACGAAGGGTGAGCCTCATGACAATTAAGGCAAGAGGGAGGTCGACTGCAAGACGTATTAGAATGGTCATCGGCACCACAGACTGGGCATTCGGCTATAGATCTGCAATATTTTGCTGGGTGGCCAAATCGCCAGCAATTCCTACACTGTTGCGGTGTAGGGATCACCTTCCGAACTTGTAACCGATGTCCTGCTACATAAACAGAGGATGGGAGTTCACGGCTGTCAAAAGTTAAACGAGCCACATTGCAAGGGTATCGTCTTCGCCCGCGGGCAGGAAGAACATAAGTGTCTACCTTGAGAATTGGGAGATCTTGGAGTTCCAGCTGTTCGAGAATGTCATTGCCACATGTCTGGAAATTCTGTTGGACTATGGTATGGGGCAGAATAACAGTACCACTACAAGAATTGAGGGAATGATGTTTTTCGATAGTGATAGGAATAGTATCGATATGTGAAAGAAGAGAAAGATCATGAGCTTGGGTAGAATTCTGGACTGTGATGATGCGCGTACCACTCTTAAGAGCATGAAAGGAAATATCTCTACCAACATGGCATAGGAGCGCTTTGCCAATACTATGGTCGGAAAGATAGGCAGTAGAAGAAGTCGGTCTTAAAGTAAAGAATTTAGTCCATTGTGTGGTCCGAAACTGAGTGTGGAGAGGGAGTGCATGACGTGTCGGTCTTTTCCGAGTAGAATGGGAAGGTAACGAAGTAACATCATCAGGAGATTGTCGTTGGCGTTTAGAAGTGGGACCAGAGTCGGTCCGACGTGGGACGGGCTGGCGATTCGAAAATTGCCGCACCGTAGAGGGAGAGGCCAGAAGCATAGTCAAAGGAGAGCGGAGGTCAGACAAATCGAAGGAGTCAGTCGAAACCCCGGCACATCAAGCGGGTGACGAAACAACACCAGCAAGAGGTACAGGGGCCTTAGGAGTGTCCGAAGAGTGGCCAAAAGACGAGGCGAGGTCAGAACAGGGTGCAGTAACAATAAGGGGCCCGGGGGTAGCGGGGTCATGGATTGGGTACTCCATGGTTAGGTTACTTCTTTCTTTTTGTTTTTTAAGAAAAAAAAAAGAAAGAAGAAAAGAAAAGAAAAAGAAAAAAAAGAATAAACAAAGGGGGGGACCGGGGAGGGATAGTTCCTAGGAGGAATGAAAGGGCCAGAAATCTCCCTCCGCGCCCAAGAGGACCTCAGCACCGCAAGTAGCGCAGATGCAGCATGGAACCCGTGCCATACCCTACCCTTCATGCCAGTAAACCAGCAATCCGGGATAGCAACCTCACATCTGCCGAGCTACCTCGGTGGACAAAAGAGAGGGCGGCCGGATATCCGCCACAAAGCATACCTCCTTCGGCCACCACCCCCGGAATCCGAAAGGTGGCTTCCAGAGATACACCCGTCGCCCGAAAGACACCCAAAGCCACCCTCCGGGATACCGGAGAGGGATCGGGACATCCCCAGGCGATCCAGATTCCACGGCAAACTACGCCACCGCCAAGAACCTCAACGGAATGGGATGGACCCCGGTACCCTTTCCCCTACCTAGGAACTAGTGCGCCTGTGGGAAAAATCCCAAAGGCCAAAAAGAGGAAGGGCAAAAGGGAGGGGTGGGGAGGAGGAGGAGGAAAGGAAAAAGGGGAGGATGGGATAGGGAGGGGGGATTGGGGGGTAATTAGGTTCGGTCTGAGGAAGGAGACCGACAGGTCTAATTCCTCAGACCAAGAGCCTCTTCACCATGCCAAGGAGCCCCCCTTGAAGAGGTTGCTCTAGTCTCCATTTTCCTGCTTGCCTTTCCTCCTTCTCCTCCTTTACTTCACGTTTCCTCGCCTTCCTTTCCCTCCCTTTCTCATCCATCTTCCTTCTCCTTTTCTCACTTCCTCTTCTTTCATTCCTACTTCAAAAATTATTTATTCCTCCTTTTTTCTCTTTTTTTCATCTTCAATCTCCATAATTTCTCCTTTTCCCTTCTCTATCTTCCTTTCGTGCAAACAGAAAGGAGAAAATCACATTGAATTGAAAAACAATAAATAATGTAATGAGTATATGAGAGTCAAGTTATACTTGAGTGTGGGTCAACAGAGCCTCTTAAACCCTCCACTCTATAACAGTATCTTCTGCTGCTTGATACTCTTACTGAGACCGCCGACCTCTTTTGCAGCCTGGACCCTTGCTTCTCCCTCGTGTACTTACCTGTATGTACTTATTTATTTGTGGTTGTGAAAGGTCGAGTTTCAGTTTCTGTGTCTATCTTATCGCCAGCCGCTTCTACCGAAACGTTTCGCCTGCACACAAGGCTTCTTCAGTTGGATACAGGTGGATACAAAACGGGAGACAGTAGTAATTTTGTCTGGATCAGTCCGAAAGTCGCTACTGGATCCACTTCCTAACTACTCTAAGTCTGAAAAAATATGTCATTACAACTTTCAGCTGTGCCCTTGTGTTCCTGTTTCCTGCCTCGCGAACAATCTGTCCCTCTCAGTATTTCGTACGTCAGTATCATAACATTCCTAGACCATAGGTTACACCCTTGGCTCTGGGCCTATTCTTGTTGCAAACCTCATCATTTGTTTTTTGTTTCTTGACATACCTGATCGGGTGAGTCTCATTCTAGTCCTGAATACTCCAATATGAGCTTGACATATGCCATATATAGTATCGTGAAAGACTCATGGCACAGGTTCCCATAAATTAATCACAGATTTGCCAGGTGCGCATTTGCTGTCGTGGTTATTGGTCGATGTGCACCTCAGATATATGGTCGATATAATGCTCACCCCAAGGCCTTCCATGAGTGAGATTTGTAGCCTTTGTCCCTAAGCATATATTCCGTTTGCTGTCTTCTTTGCCTGTTCCCAATTGTATTCGCCACTTTTCAGGCCAGACCTGCAATCTGTCATGATCCATCTTTATGTTTTCAAAGTCCTCACACTTTTATATTCTCTCCATTCATTTCACATCATCAGCGAATACGTATACCTCTGATTTTGTCACGTTCACAAGAAACAGTACTGGTCCCGTTATTGATCCTTGTATAATCCCACTTATCACATATGCCAATTTTAACAACACTTCTCTTAGTCACTCGTTTCCTTCTTGTTCATTAATTTTTGATTGACTGAAGAAAAGTTCGTGTAATTCCAGTCTGTTCTTGTGGTACTGCGTCAAAAGCGTTCTTACAATCCTAAATTATGCAATCCATCCCTCCATCCCTTTCCTGCCTTATTTTTTACCTTAAATCTAGCAGTTTCATGAGACAAGATTTACCATCTCTAAATCCGTGTTCACTCTTGTTTATGAACTCGCTCCTTTCCAGACGCTCCATCACTCTGAAGTATTCATGATAATCGTCTTCATATCCTATAACCTATGCATGCCAGTGATACCAGCCTGTTGTTTAATTAACGTTATCTGTCCCATTTTTTCAATACTGGGACCACAGACTAATGTCATCTCGTTCAATTACCTTCGAGGCACGTGCTTGGCTAGGTGTGGGTTCCAGACTGGTGCCACATACTCCAATATGGGCCTAACGTACACGGTGTACAGGGTCCTGAACGCTTTCTTATTAAGATGTCGGAATGCTGTTCTGAGGTTTGCTAGACGTCCATATGCTGCAGCAGTTATTTGGTTGATGTGCGCTTCAGGAGATGTGTCTGCTGTTATACTCACCTCAAGATCTTTTTCCTTGAGTGAGGTTTGTAGTCTCTGGTCCCCCTAGACTGTATTCCGTCTGCGGTTTTCTTTGCCCTTCCCCAATCTTCATGACTTTGCACTTGGTGGGGTTGAACTCCAGGAGCCAATTGCTGGACCAGGTCTGCAGCCTGTCCAGATCCCTTTGCAGTTCTGCCTGGTCTTCGATCAAATGAATTCTTCTCATCAACTCCACGTCATCTGCAAACAGGGACACTTCGGAGTCTATTCCTTCCGTCATGTCGTTCACAAATACCAGAAACAGCACTGGTCCTAGGACTGACCCCTGTGGGAACCCGCTGGTCACAGGTGCCCACTCTGACACCTCGCCACCTACCATGACTCGCTGCTGTCTTCCTGACAAGTATTCCCTGATCCACTGTAGTGCCTTCTCTGTTATCCCTGCTTGGTGCTCCAGGTTTTGCACTTACTCTTGTGTGGAACTGTGTCAAACGCCTTCTTGCAGTGTGTGTGTGTGTGTGTGTGTGTGTGTGTGTGTGTGTGTGTGTGTGTGTGTGTGTGTGTGTGTGTGTGTGTGTGTGTGTGTGTGTGTTTGTGTGTGTGTGTGTGTATGTGTATGTGTGTGTGCGCGTATGTGTGTGTATGTGTGTGTGCGTATGTGTGTGTGTGTGCGCGTATGTGTGTGTGTGTGTGTGTGTGTGTGTGTGTGTGTGTGTGTGTGTGTGAGAGTCTGTGTGTGTGTGTGTGTGTGCGCGCGCGCGTGTACACCTAATTGTGGTTGCAGGTGTCGAGACTCAGCTCCTGGCCCCGCCTGTGTGTCTCTGTCTCTATCTCTGTCTCTGTGTCCGTCTCTCTCTGCGTCCGTCTCTCTCTCTCTCCGCGTCTCTCTCTCTCTGCGTCTCTCTCTGCGTCTCTCTCTCTGCGTCTCTCTCTCTGCGTCTCTCTCTCTGCGTCTCTCTCTCTGCGTCTCTCTCTCTGCGTCTCTCTCTCTGCGTCTCTCTCTCTGCGTCTCTCTCTCTGCGTCTCTCTCTCTACGTCTCTCTCTCTCCGCGTCTCTCTCTCTCCGCGTCTCTCTCTCTCCGCGTCTCTCTCTCTCCGCGTCTCTCTCTCTCCGCGTCTCTCTCTCTCCGCGTCTCTCTCTCTCCGCGTCTCTCTCTCCCCGCGTCTCTCTCTCCCCGCGTCTCTCTCTCCCCGCGTCTCTGTCTCTCCGCGGCTCTGTCTCTCTCCGCGTCTCTGTCTCTCTCCGCGTCTCTGTCTCTCTCCGCGTCTCTGTCTCTCTCCGTCTCTCTGTCTCTCTCCGTCTCTCTGTCTCTCTCCGTCTCTCTGTCTCTCTCCGTCTCTCTGTCTCTCTCAGTCTCTGTCTCTCTCCGGCTCTCTGTCTCTCTCCGCGTCTCTGTCTCTCTCCGCGTCTCTGTCTCTCTCCGCGTCTCTGTCTCTCTCCGCGTCTCTGTCTCTCTCCGCGTCTCTGTCTCTCTCCGCGTCTCTGTCTCTCTCCGCGTCTCTGTCTCTCTCCGCGTCTCTGTCTCTCTCCGCGTCTCTGTCTCTCTCCGCGTCTCTGTCTCTCTCCGTGTCTCTGTCTCTCTCCGTGTCTCAGTCTGTGTCTCTGTGTCTCTGTGTCTGTGTCTCTGTGTCTCTGAGCCTCAGTGTCTCTGTGTGTCTGCGTCTTGTACTCATGTATTGTAGTTGAGCTCCTGGTGCACATGGAGTTGTCTTTCACCACTTCTTCATTCAAGATATTCTAGTTAGTGGCGAAGACAGTGCTTTTGCGCTCTCTTTCTTTGGCAGAATCCATTTTGACACGTTGCCAGGTGCTATTGCCTTTGATGTATCTGGAATCAGTACCGGTCAGGTATGCTCTTTCCTCTGAGGTTTTCAGGTACTGCCCCTATTTCCACTGTGAGCACGTCTTTATCACACTGCACAGAAGGATGAAACCCATGACAAACGAATCTTTAAACCAACTGGCCAGTGCGTTGTCCACCGGACTATTACAGCATAATAACGTTCCCCCAACTAGATATATCTCTATCAATCATAGGAAGGTAACCACAACGCAGGTTTTAACGGACATATCTTACACCAGCTGGTATTGTGTGTGTGTGTACTCACCTATTTGTACTCACCTATTTGTGGTTGCAGGGGTCGAGTCTTAGCTCCTGGCCCCGCCTCTTCACCGGTTGCTACTGGGCCCTCTCTCTCCCGCTCCATGAGCTTTATCAAACCTCGTCTTAAAACTGTGTATGGTTCCTGCCTCCACTACGTCATTTTCTAGGCTATTCCACTGCCTTACAACTCTATGACTGAAGAAATACTTCCTAACATCCCTGTGATTCATCTGAGTCTTCAACTTCCAATTGTGGCCTCTTGTTTCTGTGTCCCCTCCCTGGAACATCCTGTCTTTGTCCACCTTGTCTATTCCACGCAGTATTTTATATGTCGTTATCATGTCTCCCCTGACCCTCCTGTCCTCCAGTGTCGTCAGGCCGATTTCCCTTAATCTTTCTTCATAGGACATTCCCCTTAGCTCTGGAACTAACCTTGTTGCAAACCTTTGTACTTTCTCTAGTTTCTTGACGTGCTTTATCAAGTGCGGGTTCCAAACAGGTGCTGCATACTCCAGTATGGGCCTGACATACACGGTGTACAGTGTCTTGAACGATTCCTTACTAAGGTATCGGAATGCTGTTCTCAGGTTTGCCAGGCGCCCATATGCTGCAGCAGTTATCTGATTGATGTGTGCTTCCGGAGACATGCTCGGTGTTATACTCACCCCAAGATCTTTCTCCTTGAGTGAGGTTTGCAGTCTTTGGCCACCTAGCCTATACTCTGTCTGTGGTCTTCTGTGCCCTTCCCCTATCTTCATGACTTTGCATTTGGCAGGATTAAATTCGAGAAGCCATTTGCTGGACCAGGTGTCCAGTCTGTCCAGGTCTCTTTGAAGTCCTGCCTGGTCCTCATCAGATTTAATTCTCCTCATTAACTTCACATCATCTGCAAACAGGGACACTTCTGAGTCTAACCCTTCCGTCATGTCGTTCACATATACCAAAAATAGCACTGGTCCTAGGACCGACCCCTGTGGGACCCCGCTCGTCACAGGTGCCCACTGTGATACATCATTACGTACCATGACTCGTTGTTGCCTCCCTGTCAGGTATTCTCTGATCCATTGCAGTGCCCTTCCTGTTATATGCGCCTGATGCTCTAGCTTCTGCACTAATCTCTTGTGAGGAACTGTGTCAAAGGCCTTCTTGCAGTCCAAGAAGATGCAATCAACCCACCCCTCTCTCTCGTGTCTTACTTCTGTTATTTTATCATAAAACTCCAGAAGGTTTGTGACACAGGATTTGCCTTCCGTGAATCCGTGCTGGTTGGCATTTATACTCTTGTTCCGTTCCAGGTGCTCCACCACTCTCCTCCTGATAATCTTCTCCATAATTTTGCATACTATACACGTCAATGACACAGGTCTATAGTTTAGTGCCTCTTTTCTGTCTCCTTTTTTAAAAATGGGAACTACATTTGCCGTCTTCCATACCTCAGGTAGTTGCCCAGTTTCCAGGGACGTGTTGAAGATTGTGGTAAGTGGCACGCACAACATATCTGCTCCCTCTCTAAGGACCCACGGGGAGATGTTGTCCGGTCCCATTGCCTTTGAGGTATCGATGTCCCTTAGCAGTTTCTTCACCTCCTCCTCATCTGTATGTATGTCGTCCAACACTTGTTGGTGTATTCCTTGCTGGTGTCCCCATCTGGTCTGTCCCCCCAGAGTCCTTCCTGTCTCTACTGTAAATACTTCCTTAAATCTCGTGTTGAGCTCCTCACATACCTCTTGATCGTTTCTTGTGAGTTCTCCACCTTCTTTCCTCAGCCTTATCACCTGGTCCTTGACTGTTGTCTTCCTCCTAATGTGGCTATACAGCAGTTTCGGGTCAGACTTGACTTTCGATGCTATGTCGTTTTCATACTGTCGCTGGGCCTCCCTCCTTATCTGTGTATACTCGTTTCTGGCTCTTCTACTAATCTCCTTATTTTCCTGGGTCCTTTGCCTCCTGTACCTTTTCCATTCTCTGTTGTACTTAGTTTTTGCCTCCCTACACCTTCGGGTAAACCAAGGACTCGTTTTGGTCTTCCTATTATTTCTGTTTCCCTTGGGAACAAAACTTTCCTCTGCCTCCTTGCACTTTGTTGTGTGTGTGTGTGTGTTGTGTGTGTGTGTGTGTGTGCATGAGGTTTTCAAGTACCACATCCAACATCTTGGCTCTCCATGTTTCGGGACCCCCATGTGGCTCCAGGTTTTCCCAGTCGATCTGTGTGTGTGTGTTTGTGTGTGTGTGTGTGTGTGCGTGTGTATGTGTAAGAGTGTGTGTGTGTGTGTGTATGAGTGTGTGTGTACTGTGTTGTACTCACCTAGTTGAGGTTGCAGGGGTCGAGTCCGAGCTCCTGGCCCCGCCTCTTCACTGGTCGCTACTAGGTCACTCTCCCTGAACCGTGAGCTTTATCATACCTCTGCTTAAAGCTATGTATGGATCCTGCCTCCACTACATCGCTTCCCAAACTATTCCACTTCCTGACTACTCTGTGGCTGAAGAAATACTTCCTAACATCCCTGTGATTCATCTGTGTCTTCAACTTCCAACTGTGTCCCCTTGTTACTGTGTCCAATCTCTGGAACATCCTGTCTTTGTCCACCTTGTCAATTCCTCTCAGTATTTTGTATGTCGTTATCATGTCCCCCCTATCTCTCCTGTCCTCCAGTGTCGTCAGGTTGATTTCCCTTAACCTCTCCTCGTAGGACATACCTCTTAGCTCTGGGACTAGTCTTGTTGCAAACCTTTGCACTTTCTCTAGTTTCTTTACGTGCTTGGCTAGGTGTGGGTTCCAAACTGGTGCCGCATACTCCAATATGGGCCTAACGTACACGGTGTACAGGGTCCTGAACGATTCCTTATTAAGATGTCGGAATGCTGTTCTGAGGTTTGCTAGGCGCCCATATGCTGCAGCAGTTATTTGGTTGATGTGCGCTTCAGGAGATGTGCCTGGTGTTATACTCACCCCAAGATCTTTTTCCTTGAGTGAGGTTTGTAGTCTCTGGCCCCCTAGACTGTACTCCGTCTGCGGTCTTCTTTGCCCTTCCCCAATCTTCATGACTTTGCACTTGGTGGGATTGAACTCCAGGAGCCAATTGCTGGACCAGGTCTGCAGCCTGTCCAGATCCCTTTGTAGTTCTGCCTGGTCTTCGATCGAGTGAATTCTTCTCATCAACTTCACGTCATCTGCAAACAGGGACACCTCAGAGTCTATTCCTTCCGTCATGTCGTTCACAAATACCAGAAACAGCACTGGTCCTAGGACTGACCCCTGTGGGACCCCGCTGGTCACAGGTGCCCACTCTGACACCTCGCCACGTACCATGACTCGCTGCTGTCTTCCTGACAAGTATTCCCTGATCCATTGTAGTGCCTTCCCTGTTATCCCTGCTTGGTCCTCCAGTTTTTGCACTAATCTCTTGTGTGGAACTGTGTCAAACGCCTTCTTGCAGTCCAAGAATATGCAATCCACCCACCCCTCTCTCTCTTGTCTTACTGCTGTCACCATGTCATAGAACTCCAGTAGGTTTGTGACACAGGATTTCCCGTCCCTGAAACCATGTTGGCTGCTGTTGATGAGATCATTCCTTTCTAGGTGTTCCACCACTCTTCTCCTGATAATCTTCTCCATGATTTTGCATACTATACATGTCAGTGACACTGGTCTGTAGTTTAGTGCTTCATGTCTGTCTCCTTTTTTAAAGATTGGGACTACATTTGCTGTCTTCCATGCCTCAGGCAATCTCCCTGTTTCGATAGATGTATTGAATATTGTTGTTAGGGGTACACATAGCGCCTCTGCTCCCTCTCTCAGGACCCATGGGGAGATGTTATCTGGCCCCATTGCCTTTGAGGTATCTAGCTCACTCAGAAGCCTCTTCACTTCTTCCTCGGTTGTGTGCACTGTGTCCAGCACTTGGTGGTGTGCCCCACCTCTCCGTCTTTCTGGAGCCCCTTCTGTCTCCTCTGTGAACACTTCTTTGAATCTCTTGTTGAGTTCCTCACATACTTCACGGTCATTTCTTGTTGTCTCTCCTCCTTCCTTCCTTAGCCTGATTACCTGGTCCTTGACTGTTGTTTTCCTCCTGATGTGGCTGTATAACAGTTTCGGGTCAGATTTGGCTTTCGCTGCTATGTCGTTTTCATATTGTCGTTGGGCCTCCCTTCTTATCTGTGCATATTCGTTTCTGGCTCTACGACTGCTCTCCTTATTCTCCTGGGTCCTTTGCCTTCTATATTTCTTCCATTCCCTAGCACACTTGGTTTTTGCCTCCCTGCACCTTTGGGTGAACCATGGGCTCATCCTGGCTTTTTCATTATTCCTGTTACCCTTGGGTACAAACCTCTCCTCAGCCTCCTTGCACATTGTTGCTACATATTCCATCATCTCATTAACTGGCTTCCCTGCCAGTTCTCTGTCCCACTGAACCCCGTTCAGGAAGTTCCTCATTCCCGTGTAGTCCCCTTTCTTGTAGTTTGGCTTCATTCGTCCTGGCCTTCCTGCTTCCCCCTCCACTTGTAGCTCTACTGTGTATTCGAAGCTTAAAACCACATGATCGCTGGCCCCAAGGGGTCTTTCATATGTGATGTCCTCAATATCTGCACTACTCAAGGTGAATACTAAGTCCAGTCTTGCTGGTTCATCCTCTCCTCTCTCTCTTGTAGTGTCCCTTACGTGTTGGTACATGAAGTTTTCCAGTACCACCTCCATCATCTTAGCCCTCCATGTATCTTGGCCCCCATGTGGCTCCAAGTTCTCCCAATCGATCTCCTTGTGGTTAAAGTCACCCATGATCAGGAGCTTTGCCCTGCATGCATGAGCTCTTCTGGCCACTGCAGCCAGTGTGTCAACCATCGCTCTATTGCTCTCGTCATACTCTTGCCTTGGCCTCCTGCTGTTCTGTGGTGGGTTATACATCCCTGCAATTACCACCTTGGAACCTCCAGAGTGAAGCGTTCGCGCTATGTAATCACTTTCTTCTCCGCTGTCTCCTGTCTCCAGCTCATCAAAATTCCATTGGTTTTTGATCAGCAGTGCCATTCCTCCACCCCCCCCTGTTCCCTCTGTTTTTCCTCAGGATCTGGTATCCCGTTGGAAAGGTACTCATAGTGTCATAAGCACCTTTGTGTGTGTGTGTGTGTGTGTGTGTGTGTGTGTGTGTGTGTGTGTATAGTACATGTATTGCATTGATCTTTGTGGAAGCCCACTCGTTACATGAATCCAATCCGACACCTCTTCCCGGATAATTATTCTTGTTAAGTATTCCTTCATCCATTACTCAGCATTCCCTAATAGTCCTGCATGCTTCCCTGGCTTTTGATTCAGTCTGTTTTGTGGTACTGTGTCAAAAGTCTTTTGTCTCGGTCTGTTGTGTGGTGCTGTGTCAAAAGCCTTTTGTCTCTGTTGTATGTTACTGTGTCGAAAGCCTTTTGTCTCAGTCTGTATTGTGGTGCTGTGTCAAAAGCCTTTTTACAGTTTAAAAACGTGCAGTCTGGCCATCTCTCATCCCCGCCTCACTTTCGTTACCCTTTCGTAGAACTTCAGTGTTTTTGCTGAATAGGATTTATCTCTAAAGCCGCGCTGGGTGTCGTTTATGGACCCATTCATTTCTATGTGTTGCGCCTTTCATCTCCTAACTATCCAGTGAAACTGGTCTATAATTTAAGACTACCTCCCTGTCCACTTATTTAAATATTGGAACTACATTTTGTGTCTGACCCCTCTTGTGTTGATTGACTTGAAGATTGTGGTCAGTGATTCAAACAATGCTTCTGCTCTTTCTCTCAGGACCCATTAAGATGTATTATCTGGTCTCATTCCCATGGAGATATTATCAGATACCATGTCGTTTTCAGATTGTTGTCGGGTCCCTCTTCATACCCACACAAATTCATTTCTGATTCTTCTGCACACTTCCTTGTTTTCCTGTCTTCTTTGCTATAACACTTCAAACTTTTGCCTCTCTGCATCTCTAGATACATTCGGCTTTTTCCATTACTTCTTATGCTTCTGGGCATGAATATATTCTCTGCCTGCAGGCCTTTCATTCGCTGTTTTCCTTTCCCACTTCACTACATTCAACAGTCGTCTCATGCTTGAGTAGTGTCCTGTTTCCAAGTTCCTCTCGTCCTTCCCGTGCCTTCTCCAAGTTTACTTCCACAATATATTCAAAACACAAAAGTATGTGATCACTGGCACCGAGGGAATGGGGATGGGGGTCTCAAATTCAATGTCAGAATCGCTCTTGTAGAATACCAAGTCCAGCTTTGTTGATTCCTTTCCCCCTTCTTTTTTTCTCTCTCCTCTCTCTCTCTCTCTGGTTTTGTCCCTGACATGTTAACTCATGACTTTCTGCATTACCACCTCTAGCATCTTAGTCCTCCACGTTTCTCGTCCTGTGTGTGACTTAAGGTTCTCCCTGTCTATTTCTGTGTGGTTAAACTCTCCCACGATCAGCAGCATCACATTGATTATCTTGGCTCTTCAGGCCACTTTCGCTATTGTATCCACCGGTCCACCATCACTATGTTGTCATCGTGTTGTCTTGGTCTCCTATGTTTAGTTGAGGGTTGTGCATCACTGCATTCAACACTTTCTGACCTCCAGTCGTGTGTGTGTGCCTATTACGAAGTTATTTGCCTCTTTTCTCTTTATTCCTCTCATCTTATAATTCCAGTAGTTCCTGATTAGTAACTTTAATCATCCACATCATTTGCTTCCATCGCCTTTCTTAATTATCTGATATCCATCTAGAAAGATGGCATCTATTATTATCTCTGAGTTTAGAGAGTGTTATAATGTCGGGGAAGCCTCAGTTATGTGTTCGTTCCATTCTTCCCTCTCATTTATTCCATCTGTATTTATGTACCCAGAACTTCAACCTTCATCTTTCTCATTAAAGATGGACATTTACGAACATTGTTTTGTTCTTTACGGGTGTTTAATGCTTTCTCAAGGACGGTCTACTTTCGAAGCTCTACGACCAAAAAGATTCTGAGTGATACAGATTAAATGTAACATGAACTATGTTGTAACACAATGCGTACTAAACTACTTGTATAATGTACATTGTATAATGTACATTGTATAATGTACATGCACAGCTGTGTTACTAATAGAGTCAAATGTCATTTAGTGTTAATATACAGAACAATGTAAAATAATGTAATTTATGAGATAAAAGTTGTGAAGATTTCTTAGGTGTTTATAAATTCCCTTTGTTTATTGTATTTCTATAATACTAATATAATGAATTTTTTTATATCTTTTAACAATCTTCAATTTTATTTCTATTTAAAATGCATATTTAGTCACCAGAATGACATGCAGGTGAAACAGGAGCTGCAATAATGGTGATTAAAATTTGATAGCCGCCATTTTTACAGACATCTGAAACATCTCTTCCGGTCTATGGTGGTGTTTATCCAAGATTTTCTGCTTCTCTTATATGCATAACAAGCGGTTAATATTATAATCATGTTAAGCACTGAACTTCATTGTATATTAAACTGTACTCTCATTTACATAAATCAGAACAGGAGAATTATTAATTAATAGAATATTTCTGTGACTTCATGGGGTGTGCAGAGTTTTCTCTTGCATTGCATTAGCTTAGCGACTTAGCCTAACTTATTAAATTTATTATAATATAATAATAATTCTTGCAACTGGGACAACTAATTTCACATGAACTGCCGTGCGTGCTTATCTTCATGCTTGAAATTTCAGTGAAATTTTAATAATTGTTATTCTTGGTAAGTTTATGTAAAATTTGGTTAGGTTAACATACACACATTATATGCATTATATACATTATATATATATATATATATATATATATATATATATATATATATATATATATATATATATATATATATATATATAAAGATCGCAGTCAGCAGGATTCGAAACTACTAATGAGAACTGTCAAGATTTTCAGGTAGCATTCTAGTCCACTCGGCCACACAAATACCACATAGCCTGGGCAGCCTGGTTCACAAGTCATGTTTCTTTCCCAGCCCGGGCAAGTCAGTCAGCCTCAAGCATGGATTCAAGCTATTTCAATCTCCTTTATG
Organism: Cherax quadricarinatus; assembly: GCF_038502225.1. Classification (NCBI taxonomy): domain Eukaryota; kingdom Metazoa; phylum Arthropoda; class Malacostraca; order Decapoda; family Parastacidae; genus Cherax; species Cherax quadricarinatus. The sequence continues at coordinate 28,306 of NW_027197823.1, forward strand.
TTCTGACCTCTCAAGCGAGTTTTATATCAATGCAGCACGCAGAAACAAGCGGGTGTAACACACTTGGGACAAGAAATGGTATAAGTAATAGGAATCTCTATCAGTAGTATAATTTTGTTTCTCATAATTACAATAATACGAATAGAATTACTAGAGTGCTGAGTGGTTGAATGAGAAATTAGTGAAGCATAGACAGTTCATTCTCCACTTGTATAACATCCCCAATATATACTGACCATACCCTATTCTGCTGGTGTCGTGGGGAGGCTGGGTCATGGTGTTGGTGATAAAGTCGGTGAGGGTTATATTCTGGGTGTGGAGGTGAACAGGGATGAAAAATCGTAGACGTGTCTAGAATGGGGGACTAAGGTGTTTCCTATAAAGTAAACATCATTTACAAGTTCCTGGTCTCCTACTAGATAAAAAAACAAAAAAACATACTATGTAGGTTTTTCTAAGTGTACGAGAATCCATTGTAAGATTTTCACTATTAAAATTCTTAAAGTACATTACGAAGGAGGGGTGTTAATGTTGCAGTTTAAAAACTGTAGTGTAAAGCACCCTTCTGGCAAGACAGTGATGGAGTGAATGATGGTGAAAGTTTTTCTTTTTTGGGCCACCCTGCCTTGGTGGGAATCGGCCAGTGTGATAAAAAAAAAATATATTACGAGTTTCATTAGTACCATTTACATTACTGTCAAGTACATCGTCTTAATGAACAAAACCTGCATCTTGATGTATTCAAAAACAGAGAGCACAGGAAAGGATGGAAGGACTGTACATCAACAAACTGACAGCAGAGATTACTAGTGCGACTCCTATTGCGATTTAATTATTTATACTGCTTTATTCATTATGAAGAAAAAATTTCATGCAAGGAGAAATGGATTATAATCAAGGATCCTTCGAGGAACAGGATAGTATCTCCACTGCCACGGAATAAGAACCTTTCTTCCTCTAACTTAATTAATTATGTTATGTACGTGAAGTTGCCAGTGCTTTCTGGAACCTGGTGATCGGCGCTGATACACGCAGTCATTTATATTATTATTATAATCAAAAAGAAGCGCTAAGCCACAAGGGCTATACAGCGTCATTTTATAATATTTTATTATTTTTATAATAAAAATTTATTCTCTATTAACTATACGTACATACAGATTAATCTAAAAGACAGTATTATTTTTTGCAGAGGCTTAGAGAACACCGTAACAGCGAGGAAGAAATTATTAGGCTGGAGAAGAGTAACAAGTGGTCTCTCGCTAGGGTAAATTACCGGACCCTTCCTCTTTATGATGTTAGAACCCAACGACAGACAAAAATTACTTCTTGTCACGGTTTACCGATGAGGTGAAAACAGCGAGGATAAAAATAAAACTCAACTGCAAGAAGACTAAGACAAATTTGAAGAATAGTTCGAGAAGTGACCATTGTCTAATTCTAATGAATATAAAATAAATAAATGTATTTTGGTTGCGGCGCGATCCTAGAAAGTTATCCCTTATAGTATAACCGGAGTCTCGTGTATCTCGCATTCTTTGACGGAAATGAATACAACAAAATCTGCAGCTACAAAGCCTACATACCCCCCCCCCTTCAAAAAAAAAAAGTTTCAACATTTCGTACATTGCATTAGCCACTGGAGACGCCATTCAAAATTGTTTTATTTCATTTAAAGGGGAAGTAATAAACCCATTGGGGTTACACAGAGTCCGTGAAATAAGCGGCATTCAGATTCAGTCTAAGGAAGGGGAGGATAAACCCAGTTATCTGGATCAAGAGCCCCTCACCAGCATCAAGGTATTCTCTTCTCTGGTAGTATAATTTTATTACTCATTTTTAAATACTATTTTCACATTAAAAGTAACATAAATGAGACCTACACATTTTATTAACAATCTATTAAACACTAATTATCTTCTAAGATACTCGAATGTTGAAATTTTGAGGCCAATCAAAAGAGGCTTTCTAATGTCACGAAACAAATTTGAGAAATGATCTATATCAAAGCGAGCAGAGGACACGTGCACTTGTGAACTGTTCCATGAACCTTTGAAGTTATAAACGAAAGCCTCAAAAAAGTTAGTGAAGGCGACAACCTAACAATGTGCTGCTGTATCCTAATTTAAATTCATTATCATCTAATGAAAACCTTGTGATTTTGTACCTTTTGAAGGAAGCTCACTTTCATGAAAGAAATTCTAAGAAATTAGCAAATTGACATGTACAAAGCTTAAGTTCAATAAAAGGCAGTTTCAGTAAAGATTCATCAGTACACAAAAGCATCAAGCAGAACAGAAGACGTGTTCTCTCGTCATTACATGGTAAACAATTTAATAAAATTGACTTTTAAAAATTTACTTAGCTTAAAGTGCAAGCTAAGTTTTTTCTTTTTTTTTTAATAAAGCTCATCAACACAAAGTTTGAAGCCTATCAGAAAAGACATTCTTCAATAATTACTGTGAATCCAACAATTCAAAGTTTAACAATTTCGTGTATTTTTAAATTTGCCCCTAAATAGTTTCAAGTTAAGTGCAAATTGTTATTAGAATCTTGGCCTTCTTACCGCACACCAGCTTTGAAAATCTGCAACTGAAATGTTAAGGCCTTATCATGGTATGAACGAAATAAAATCGAATAGTTGGAGGAAGGAAAAAAAAATTCTGGGACCACATGACTTTTTCTACCATGGAAACCTATATTTGCTTTACATGATGGTAGGATTGCTGGAGTCTTTTATCTGTCTCTTAAACATGCAAGAATTTTGGCACGACTTTCTACTTTTACTTACACATAGGTCACACTACACATACATGTACATGTTTATGTAAACACACTCATTTGAGTTTTCTTTGATTTTATGTTAATAGTTCTTGCTCATATTGTTTTTCCTTTCATATCCATGGGGAAGTGGAATAAGAATAGTTCCGCCGTAAGCCAGGAGTTTTGTAAAAGTCAACTAAAATGCCGGGAATAATGGGTTAGTAACCCCTTTTCCAGTATAACTTACTAAAAAGAAACTGAAGAAAATAATCACAGTGCGATGTTTGAGTGTGAGTGGATGTTGTGCGATTGATAAGAAAGATATGATTGTGGATGTTATGAATGAAAAGAAGCTGGATGTCCTGGCTTTAAGTGAAACAAAGCTGAAGGGAGTAGGAGAGTTTCAGCGGGGAGAAATAAATAGGATTAGGTCAGGGGTTTCTAATAGAGTTAGAGCTAAGGAAGAAGTAGCAATAATGTTGAAGGATAAGTTATGGCAGGAGAAGAGAGAATATGAATGTATAAATTCAAGGATTTTGTGGAGTAAAATAAGGGTTGGATGTGAAAAGTGGCTTATAGTAAGTGTTTATGCACCTGGAGAAGAGAGAAGTGTGGGAGAGAGAGAGAGAGATTTTGGGAAATGCTGAGTGCGTGGGGAGTTATGAACCAAGTGTGAGAGTACTTGTGGTTGGAGATCTCAGTGCTAAAGTGGGTAAAAATGTTGTGGAGGTAGTAGTAGGTAAATTTGGGGTGCCAGGGGTAAATAAAAATGGAGAGACTTTAATTGAACTATGTGTAGAAAGAGGTTTGGTAATAAGTAATACATATTTTATGAAGAAGAGGATAAGTAAGTATACAAGGTATGATATAGCACGTAATGAAAGTAGTTTGTTAGATTATGTGTTGGTGGATAAAAGGTTAATGGGTAGGCTTCGTGATGTACATGTTTATAGAGGGGCAACGGATATATCGGATTATTATTTAGTTGTAGCTTGTCAGAGTAAAGAGTAAAGGAGGAGGAAGTTTAGTGAGATATAAGCAACTATTGGCAGAAAGGTGGGTTACTGCAAGTATGGGTAGTGGGGGAGGGGGAGTTCAAGAAGGATGGGATAGTTTTAAAAATGCAGTATTAGAATGTGGGGCAGAAGTTTGTGGTTATAGGAGGGTGGGTGCAGGAGGAAAGAGGAGTGACTGGTGGAATGATGAAGTGAAGGTTGTGATAAAAGAGAAAAAGGTAGCTTATGAGAGGTTTTTACAAAGCAGAAGTGATATAAGAAGGGGAAAGTATATGGAGAGTAAAAGAAAGATGAAGAGAGTGGTGAGAGAGTGCAAAAGGAGAGCAGATGATAGAGTGGGAGAGGCATTGTTAAAAAAAGTTTGCTGAAAATAAGAAAAAAAAATTGGGGTGAGATAAACTAGTTAAGAAAGCCTAGGGAACGAATGGATTTGTCAGTTAAAAACAGAGTACAGGAGTTAGTAGATGAGGAGCTGGAGGTATTGGGTAGATAGCGGGAATATTTTGAGGAGCTTTTAAATGTTGATGAAGTAAGGGAGGCAGTAATGTCATGCACACGCACGCGCGTGTGTGTGTGCGTGTGTGCGTGTGTGCGTGTGTGTGTGAATATTCGCCTAGTTGTGGTTGAAGGGGTCGAGTCACAGCTCCTGGCCCCCGCCTCTTCACTGGTCGCTACTAGGTCACTCATCCTGCTCCATGAGCTTTATCATATCTCTGCTTAAAGCTATGTATGGATCCTACCTCCCCTACATCACTTCCCAGACTATTCCACTTCCTGACAACTCTGTAACTGAAGAAATCCTTCCTAACATCCCTGTGATTCATCTGAGTCTTCAACTTCCAATTGTGACCCCTTGTTGCCGTGTCCCATCTCCGGAACATTCTTTCTCTGTCCACCTTGTCAATTCCTCTCAATATTTTATATGTCATTACTATATCCTCCTTATCACTCCAGTGTCAAGTATATTTCCCTTAACTTCCCCTCGTAGGATACGATCCTTAGCTCCGGGACTGTTTTTGTTGCAATTCTTTGCACTTTCTCTGATTTCCATACGTGCTCGGCTAGGTGTGGGTTCTAAACTGGTGCTGTATACTCCAATACAGGCCTGACATACACGGTGTACAGGGTCCTGAACGATTCTTTATTGAGATGTCGGAATACCATTCCTAGGTTTGCTAGGCGCCCATATGAGGCAGCAGTTATTTGGTTGATGTGCACCTCAGGAGATATACCCGGTGTTATACTCACCCCAGGATCCTTTCCTTTGAGTGAGGTTTGTAGAGTCTGGCCCTGAAAACTACTCCGTCTGCTGTACTCACCTATTTGTGGTTGCAGGGGTCGAGTCTTAGCTCCTGGCCCCGCCTCTTCACTGGTTGCTACTGGGCCCTCTCTCTCCCTGCTCCATGAGCTTTATCAAACCTCGTCTTAAAACTATGTATGGTTCCCGCCTCCACTACGTCACTTTCTAGGCTATTCCACTGCCTGACAACTCTATGACTGAAGAAATACTTCCTAACATCCCTTTGACTCATCTGAGTCTTCAACTTCCAATTGTGGCCTCTTGTTTCTGTGTCCCCTCCCTGGAACATCCTGTCTTTGTCCACCTTGTCTATTCCGCGCAGTATTTTATATGTCGTTATCATGTCTCCCCTGACCCTCCTGTCCTCCAGTGTCGTCAGGCCGATTTCCCTTAACCTTTCTTCATAGGACATTTCCCTTAGCTCTGGAACTAACCTTGTCGCAAACCTTTGCACTTTCTCTAATTTCTTGACGTGCTTGATCAAGTGCGGGTTCCAAACAGGTGCTGCATACTCCAGTATGGGCCTGACGTACACGGTGTACAGTGTCTTGAACGATTCCTTACTAAGGTATCGGAACGCTGTTCTCAGGTTTGCCAGGCGCCCATATGCTGCAGCAGTTATCTGGTTGATGTGTGCTTCCGGAGACATGCTCGGTGTTATACTCACCCCAAGATCTTTCTCCCTGAGCGAGGTTTGCAGTCTTTGGCCACCTAGCCTATACTCCGTCTGCGGTCTTCTGTGCCCTTCCCCGATCTTCATGACTTTGCATTTGGCGGGGTTAAATTCGAGAAGCCAGTTGCTGGACCAGGTGTCCAGTCTGTCCAGGTCTCTTTGAAGTCCTGCCTGATCCTCATCTGATTTAATTCTCCTCATTAACTTCACATCATCTGCGAACAGGGACACTTCTGAGTCTAACCCTTCCATCATGTCGTTCACATATACCAAAAATAGCACTGGTCCTAGGACCGACCCCTGTGGGACCCCGCTCGTCACAGGTGCCCACTGTGATACCTCATCACGTACCATGACTCGTTGTTGCCTCCCTGTCAGGTATTCTCTGATCCATTGCAGTGCCCTTCCTGTTATATGCGCCTGATCCTCTAGCTTCTGCACTAATCTCTTGTGAGGAACTGTGTCAAAGGCCTTCTTGCAGTCCAAGATGCAATCAACCCACCCCTGTGTGTGTGTGCGTGTGTGTGTGTGTGTGTGTGTGTGTGTGTGTGTGTGTGTGTGTGTGTGTGTGTGTGTGTGTGTGTGTAAATACCAACAACAGCAACAGCAACTACGACGACAGCGAAGACAAAGACAACACCACTATTACCACTACCAGAGTATGGTGCAAAAACCTGGTTACTAGTAAATAGAATATGACAAAAAAAAATCAGTCTGGTGCAATAACGTAAACAGAATCACACGAGTGGTTAAATAAATGAGAGTGAATAGCAGCGACAGGATTAGACATCATAGTTCTCACGGAGATGTAATGAACAAGAATCAAAATTGATTATCAAATGGTATACAATACCGACAGGTTGGTAGATAAGACACATAGGCAACATTTAGGCAACTTTATTCCGAAACGTTTCGCCTACACAGGCGAAACGTTTCGGAATAAAGTTACCTAAATGTTGCCTATGTGTCTTATCTACCAACCTGTCGGTATTGTATACCATTTTGATATTCACACTGTCAGACACTGCAACACAATGGCATCTTGGTACAGAAGAGAAAACACCTTGGACAACTTTTTCAAGTGAGAATTGTTTGATCTGAGAGGGACATGACCTCTCAGTGGCTACATTCTCACTACTACTACTCTGCACCTCTCCTTCCTACAGTATTAAAGTTTCAACACTGTCTCTTGATCTTCAGTTAGTGCCAGACTTTGGAACAGAACTTCTCCAGGCTGAGAGACTGACATCCTCAAATCTACGACTTCAAGGGTGATGGACTGATTACATCGTCTTCACATCTCTACTGCTCCTGCCTACTTTCTGTACTCAACTGAAGGAGCCTACTGTGTAGGCGAAACGTTTCGGAATAAAGTTGCCTAAATGTTGTAATAAAGTTGGTAGAATTACCGACAATATGTAAAGTAAAAGGACACAAGTGCAACTAATGTGACATTTATTATGGCAACGTTTCGCTCTCCAGGAGCTTTATCAAGCCATTACCTTGATAAAGCTTGATAAAGCTCCTGGAGAGCGAAACGTTGCCACAATAAATGTCACATTAGTTGCACTTGTGTCCTTTTACTTTGCCTAAATGTTGCCTATGTGTCTTATCTACCAAGAATCAAAATTGAAACCTCTGCTCCCAGCTGGATATCAAATACTGTGAAGAAACAGCAATGCTAGTAAGAAACCAATGCAGCGTCTAAGAAAAGAAAACTAACAATATCACTGACAGGAGACCCAGGGTATTAATGACAGCAGTCAATAATTCCTTATGTAAGAGCAGAGGAACAGAAGAACATAGAGGAAGACAGACATGGTAACCACCATAAGAAAGTAGCAAAGGATCTACCACAGAAACGAACTCGGAGAACTGAGAACCACGCGAGATATTCTAAAATCAGGGGAAAAAACGAGTGGAAAGATGCTGGAATTTTGTGTGCGCGTGTCAACACAACAGAGACGAGTCTAGAGAGAAAAAAATAAGCAGCGAGACGCATCGACTTGTCTTGTTACAGTCCATGACGAGCACAAAACCCTTATTGGTCATACAGCGCATATAGAATATGATATAATCAGAATAGTCAAATACGGGAATATTTTGTCCTAACCTAGCCAGTACTGATGCATGATGACAGGAAAATGCCCATTACTATAGATCAGTGTACCAGAAATGAAGGTAAATTTTCGAAAAATATGATTTATTTGGGAGTCTCAAAAAATACATCTCTTTGATGTAGCAACACCCTGAGGTCAGTACGATATTAATCAAAAAAGTTCCTCTGTTAATTCAACATAAAATATATAAATAATTATTCCATAGTAATTGGCATGGGAAATCTTTGATATGGAATATTAATTATTTTTGTAATTTTTCATATTATAAATTAATTTGCTGCCAGCTACGTCATTATCCATCAAGCAGACACATGAAGATATGTCTAGCTGAACCACCTCTCACAGACCTAGATATGTCTAGCTGAACCACCTCTCACAGACCTAGATATGTCTAGCTGAACCACCTCTCACAGATCTAGATATGTCTAGCTGAACCACCTCTCACAGACCTAGATATGTCTAGCTGAACCACCTCTCACAGACCTATATATGTTTAGCTGAACCTCCTCTCACAGACCTAGATATGTCTAGCTGAACCTCCTCTAGACTCTATGTCTAGCTGAACCTCCTCTCACAGACCTAGATATGTCTAGCTGAACCTCCTCTCACAGACCTAGACATGTCTAGCTGAACCACCTCTCACAGACCTAGACATGTCTAGCTGAACCACCTCTCACAGACCTAGACATGTCTAGCTGAACCACCTCTCACAGACCTAGATATGTCTAGCTGAACCACCTCTCACAGACCTAGATATGTCTAGCTGAACCACCTCTCACAGACCTAGATATGTCTAGCTGAACCACCTCTCACAGACCTAGATATGTCTAGCTGAACCTCCTCTCACAGACCTAGATATGTCTAGCTGAACCTCCTCTCACAGACCTAGATATGTCTAGCTGAACCACCTCTCACAGACCTCGATATGTCTAGCTGAACCACCTCTCACAGACCTAGATAGGTCTAGCTGAACCACCTCTCACAGACCTAGATATGTCTAGCTGAACCTCCTCTCACAGACCTATATATGTCTAGCTGAACCACCTCTCACAGACCTAGACATGTCTAGCTGAACCACCTCTCACAGACCTAGATATGTCTAGCTGAACCTCCTCTCACAGACCTAGATATGTCTAGCTGAACCGCCTCTCACAGACCTAGATATGTCTAGCTGAACCGCCTCTCACAGACCTAGATATGTCTAGCTGAACCACCTCTCACAGACCTAGATATGTCTAGCTGAACCACCTCTCACAGACCTAGATATGTCTAGCTGAACCACCTCTCACAGACCTAGATATGTCTAGCTGAACCACCTCTCACAGACCTAGATATGTCTAGCTGAACCGCCTCTCACAGACCTAGATATGTCTAGCTGAACCTCCTCTCACAGACCTAGATATGTCTAGCTGAACCACCTCTCACAGACCTAGATATGTCTAGCTGAACCACCTCTCACAGACCTAGATATGTCTAGCTGAACCACCTCTCACAGACCTAGATATGTCTAGCTGAACCACCTCTCACAGACCTAGATATGTCTAGCTGAACCTCCTCTCACAGACCTAGATATGTCTAGCTGAACCACCTCTCACAGACCTAGATATGTCTAGCTGAACCACCTCTCACAGACCTAGATATGTCTAGCTGAACCACCTCTCACAGACCTAGATATGTCTAGCTGAACCGCCTCTCACAGACCTAGATATGTCTAGCTGAACCTCCTCTCACAGACCTAGATATGTCTAGCTGAACCTCCTCTCACAGACCTAGATATGTCTAGCTGAACCTCCTCTCATAGACCTAGATATGTCTAGCTGAACCTCCTCTCACAGACCTAGATATGTCTAGCTGAACCACCTCTCACAGACCTAGATATGTCTAGCTGAACCTCCTCTCACAGACCTAGATATGTCTAGCTGAACCACCTCTCACAGACCTAGATATGTCTAGCTGAACCACCTCTCACAGACCTAGATATGTCTAGCTGAACCACCTCTCACAGACCTAGATATGTCTAGCTGAACCTCCTCTCACAGACCTAGATATGTCTAGCTGAACCTCCTCTCACAGACCTAGATATGTCTAGCTGAACCTCGTCTCACAGACCTAGATATGTCTAGCTGAACCTCCTCTCACAGACCTAGATATGTCTAGCTGAACCTCCTCTCACAGACCTAGATATGTCTAGCTGAACCACCTCTCACAGACCTAGATATGTCTAGCTGAACCTCCTCTCACAGACCTAGATATGTCTAGCTGAACCACCTCTCACAGACCTAGATATGTCTAGCTGAGCCACCTCTCACAGACCTAGATATGTCTAGCTGAACCACCTCTCACAGACCTAGATATGTCTAGCTGAACCACCTCTCACAGACCTAGATATGTCTAGCTGAACCACCTCTCACAGACCTAGATATGGCTAGCTGAACCACCTCTCCCAGACCTAGATATGTCTAGCTGAACCACCTCTCACAGACCTAGACATGTCTAGCTGAACCACCTCTCACAGACCGAGATATGTCTAGCTGAACCGCCTCTCACAGACCTAGATATGTCTAGCTGAACCGCCTCTCACAGACCTTGATATGTCTAGCTGAACCACCTCTCACAGACCTAGATATGTCTAGCTGAACCTCCTCTCACAGACCTAGATATGTCTAGCTGAACCGCCTCTCACAGACCTAGATATGTCTAGCTGAACCGCCTCTCACAGACCTAGATATGTCTAGCTGAACCGCCTCTCACAGACCTAGATATGTCTCGCTGAACCGCCTCTCACAGACCTAGATATGTCTAGCTGAACCACCTCTCACAGACCTAGATATGTCTAGCTGAACCACCTCTCACAGACCTAGACATGTCTAGCTGAACCACCTCTCACAGACCTAGATATGTCTAGCTGAACCTCCTCACACAGACCTAGATATATCTAGCTGAACCACCTCTCACAGACCTAGATATGTCTAGCTGAACCTCCTCTCACAGACCTAGATATGTCTACCTGAACCACCTCTCACAGACCTAGATATGTCTACCTGAACCACCTCTCACAGACCTAGATATGTCTAGCTGAACCACCTCTCACAGACCTAGATATGTCTAGCTGAACCACCTCTCACAGACCTAGATATGTCTAGCTGAACCACCTCTCACAGACCTAGATATGTCTAGCTGAACCGCCTCTCACAGACCTAGATATGTCTAGCTGAACCACCTCTCACAGACCTAGATATGTCTAGCTGAACCACCTCTCACAGACCTAGATATGGCTAGCTGAACCACCTCTCCCAGACCTAGATATGTCTAGCTGAACCACCTCTCACAGACCTAGACATGTCTAGCTGAACCACCTCTCACAGACCGAGATATGTCTAGCTGAACCGCCTCTCACAGACCTAGATATGTCTAGCTGAACCGCCTCTCACAGACCTTGATATGTCTAGCTGAACCACCTCTCACAGACCTAGATATGTCTAGCTGAACCTCCTCTCACAGACCTAGATATGTCTAGCTGAACCGCCTCTCACAGACCTAGATATGTCTAGCTGAACCGCCTCTCACAGACCTAGATATGTCTAGCTGAACCGCCTCTCACAGACCTAGATATATCTCGCTGAACCGCCTCTCACAGACCTAGATATGTCTAGCTGAACCACCTCTCACAGACCTAGATATGTCTAGCTGAACCACCTCTCACAGACATATATATGTTTAGCTGAACCACCTCTCAAAGACCTAGATATGTCTAGCTGAACCACCTCTCACAGACCTAGATATGTCTAGCTGAACCACCTCTCAAAGACCTAGATATGTCTAGCTGAACCTCCTCTCACTGACCTAGATATGTCTAGCTGAACCTCCTCTCACAGACCTAGATATGTCTAGCTGAACCACCTCTCACAGATCTAGATATTTCTAGCTGAACCACCTCTCACAGACCTAGATATGTCTAGCTGAACCACCTCTCACAGACCTATATATGTTTAGCTGAACCACCTCTCAAAGCCCTAGATATGTCTAGCTGAACCACCTCTCACAGACCTAGATATGTCTAGCTGAACCACCTCTCAAAGACCTAGATATGTCTAGCTGAACCTCCTCTCACAGACCTAGATATGTCTAGCTGAACCTCCTCTCACAGACCTAGACATGTCTAGCTGAACCTCCTCTCACAGACCTAGATATGTCTAGCTGAACCACCTCTCACAGACCTAGATATGTCTAGCTGAACCTCCTCTCACTGACCTAGATATGTCTAGCTGAACCTCCTCTCACTGACCAAGATATGTCTAGCTGAACCTCCTCTCACAGACCTAGATATGTCTAGCTGAACCACCTCTCACAGATCTAGATATTTCTAGCTGAACCACCTCTCACAGACCTAGATATGTCTAGCTGAACCACCTCTCACAGGCCTATATATGTTTAGCTGAACCACCTCTCAAAGACCTAGATATGTCTAGCTGAACCACCTCTCACAGACCTAGATATGTCTAGCTGAACCACCTCTCAAAGACCTAGATATGTCTAGCTGAACCTCCTCTCACAGACCTAGATATGTCTAGCTGAACCTCCTCTCACAGACCTAGACATGTCTAGCTGAACCTCCTCTCACAGACCTAGATATGTCTAGCTGAACCTCCTCTCACAGACCTAGACATGTCTAGCTGAACCTCCTCTCACAGACCTAGACATGTCTAGCTGAACCACCTCTCACAGACCTAGACATGTCTAGCTGAACCACCTCTCACAGACCTAGATATGTCTAGCTGAACCTCCTCTCACAGACCTAGATATGTCTACCTGAACCACCTCTCACAGACCTAGATATGTCTAACTGAACCTCCTCTCACAGACCTAGATATGTCTAGCTGAACCACCTCTCACAGACCTAGATATGTCTAGCTGAACCACCTCTCACAGACCTAGATATGTCTAGCTGAACCACCTCTCACAGACCTAGATATGTCTAGCTGAACCACCTCTCACAGACCTAGATATGTCTAGCTGAACCACCTCTCACAGACCTAGATATGTCTAGCTGAACCACCTCTCACAGACCTAGATATGTCTAGCTGAACCACCTCTCACAGACCTAGATATGTCTAGCTGAACCACCTCTCAAAGACCTAGATATGTCTAGCTGAACCACCTCTCACAGACCTAGATATGTCTAGCTGAACCACCTCTCACAGACCTAGATATGTCTAGCTGAACCACCTCTCACAGACCTAGATATGTCTAGCTGAACCACCTCTCACAGACCTAGATATGTCTAGCTGAACCACCTCTCACAGACCTAGATATGTCTAGCTGAACCACGTCTCACAGACCTAGATATGGCTAGCTGAACCACCTCTCACAGACCTAGATATGTCTAGCTGAACCACCTCTCACAGACCTAGATATGTCTAGCTGAACCACCTCTCACAGACCGAGATATGTCTAGCTGAACCGCCTCTCACAGACCTAGATATGTCTAGCTGAACCGCCTCTCACAGACCTTGATATGTCTAGCTGAACCACCTCTCACAGACCTAGATATGTCTAGCTGAACCTCCTCTCACAGACCTAGATATGTCTAGCTGAACCGCCTCTCACAGACCTAGATATGTCTAGCTGAACCGCCTCTCACAGACCTAGATATGTCTCGCTGAACCGCCTCTCACAGACCTAGATATGTCTAGCTGAACCACCTCTCACAGACCTAGATATGTCTAGCTGAACCACCTCTCACAGACCTAGATATGTCTACCTGAACCACCTCTCACAGACCTAGATATGTCTAGCTGAACCACCTCTCACAGACCTAGATATGTCTAGCTGAACCACCTCTCACAGACCTAGATATGTCTAGCTGAACCACCTCTCACAGACCTAGATATGTCTAGCTGAACCACCTCTCACAGACCTAGATATGTCTAGCTGAACCACCTCTCACAGACCTAGATATGTCTAGCTGAACCACCTCTCACAGACCTAGATATGGCTAGCTGAACCACCTCTCACAGACCTAGATATGTCTAGCTGAACCACCTCTCACAGACCTAGATATGTCTAGCTGAACCACCTCTCACAGACCGAGATATGTCTAGCTGAACCGCCTCTCACAGACCTAGATATGTCTAGCTGAACCGCCTCTCACAGACCTTGATATGTCTAGCTGAACCACCTCTCACAGACCTAGATATGTCTAGCTGAACCTCCTCTCACAGACCTAGATATGTCTAGCTGAACCGCCTCTCACTGACCTAGATATGTCTAGCTGAACCACCTCTCACAGACCTAGATATGTCTCGCTGAACCGCCTCTCACAGACCTAGATATGTCTAGCTGAACCACCTCTCACAGACCTAGATATGTCTAGCTGAACCACCTCTCCCAGACCTAGATATGTCTAGCTGAACCGCCTCTCACAGACCTAGATATGTCTAGCTGAACCGCCTCTCACAGACCTAGATATGTCTAGCTGAACCTCCTCTCACAGACCTAGATATGTCTTGCCGAACCTCCTCTCACAGACCTAGATATGTCTAGCTGAACCACCTCTCACAGACCTAGATATGTCTAGCTGAACCACCTCTCACAGACCTAGATATGTCTTGCTGAACCTCCTCTCACAGACCTAGATATGTCTAGCTGAACCACCTCTCACAGACCTAGATATGTCAAGCTGAACCTCCTCTCACAGACCTAGATATGTCTAGCTGAACCACCTCTCAAAGACCTAGATATGTCTAGCTGAACCACCTCTCACAGACCTAGATATGTCTAGCTGAACCACCTCTCACAGACCTAGATATGTCTAGCTGAACCGCCTCTCACAGACCTAGATATGTCTAGCTGAACCGCCTCTCTCAGACCTAGATATGTCTAGCTGAACCTCATCTCACAGACCTAGATATGTCTAGCTGAACCGCCTCTCTCAGACCTAGATATGTCTAGCTGAACCACCTCTCACAGACCTAGATATGTCTAGCTGAACCGCCTCTCTCAGACCTAGATATGTCTAGCTGAACCACCTCTCACAGACCTAGATATGTCTAGCTGAACCACCTCTCACAGACCTAGATATGTCTAGCTGAACCGCCTCTCTCAGACCTAGATATGTCTTGCTGAACCTCCTCTCACAGACCTAGATATGTCTAGCTGAACCACCTCTCACAGACCTAGATATGTCTAGCT
The DNA here is from genome assembly GCF_038502225.1 of Cherax quadricarinatus. Taxonomy (NCBI): domain Eukaryota; kingdom Metazoa; phylum Arthropoda; class Malacostraca; order Decapoda; family Parastacidae; genus Cherax; species Cherax quadricarinatus. The sequence goes on from NW_027197823.1 coordinate 43,369, forward strand.
GAACCTCCTCTCACAGACCTAGATATGTCTAGCTGAACCACCTCTCACAGACCTAGATATGTCTAGCTGAACCACCTCTCACAGACCTAGATATGTCTAGCTGAACCACCTCTCACAGACCTAGATATGTCTAGCTGAACCACCTCTCACAGACCTAGATATGTCTAGCTGAACCACCTCTCACAGACCTAGATATGTCTAGCTGAACCACCTCTCACAGACCTAGATATGTCTAGCTGAACCACCTCTCACAGACCTAGATATGTCTAGCTGAACCACCTCTCACAGACCTAGATATGTCTAGCTGAACCACCTCTCACAGACCTAGATATGTCTAGCTGAACCACCTCTCACAGACCTAGATATGTGTAGCTGTACCACCTCTCACAGACCTAGATATGTCTAGCTGAACCTCCTCTCACAGACCTAGATATGTCTAGCTGAACCTCCTCTCACAGACCTAGATATGTCTAGCTGAACTAGATTTGTCTACCAGAACCACCTCTCACAAACCTAGATATGTCTAGCTGAACCACCTCTCACAGACCTAGATATGTCTAGCTGAACCGCCTCTCACAGACCGAGATATGTCTAGCTGAACCTCCTCTCACAGACCTAGATATGTCTAGCTGAACCGCCTCTCACAGACCTAGATATGTCTAGCTGAACCACCTCTCACAGACCTAGATATGTCTAGCTGAACCACCTCTCACAGACCTAGATATGTCTAGCTGAACCACCTCTCACAGACCTAGATATGTCTAGCTGAACCACCTCTCACAGACCTAGATATGAACCACCTCTAGCTGAACCTGACCCGCCTCTCACAGACCTAGATATGTCTAGCTGAACCACCTCTCACAGACCTAGATATGTCTAGCTGAACCACCTCTCACAGACCTAGATATGTCTAGCTGAACCAGACCTCTCACAGACCTAGATATGTCTAGCTGAACCACCTCTCACAGACCTAGATATGTCTAGCTGAACCGCCTCTCACAGACCTAGATATGTCTAGCTGAACCGCCTCTCACAGACCTAGATATGTCTAGCTGAACCGCCCTCTCACAGACCTAGATATGTCTAGCTGAACCACCTCTCACAGACCTAGATATGTCTAGCTGAACCGCCTCTCACAGACCTAGATATGTCTAGCTGAACCGCCTCTCACAGACCTAGATATGTCTAGCTGAACCACCTCTCACAGACCTAGATATGTCTAGCTGAACCACCTCTCACAGACCTAGATATGTCTAGCTGAACCGCCTCTCACAGACCTCTCACAGCTGACCTAGATATGTCTAGCTGAACCACCTCTCACAGACCTAGATATGTCTAGCTGAACCGCCTCTCACAGACCTAGGTATGTCTAGCTGAACCACCTCTCACAGACCTAGATATGTCTAGCTGAACCGCCTCTCACAGACCTAGATATGTCTAGCTGAACCACCTCTCACAGACCTAGATATGTCTAGCTGAACCACCTCTCACAGACCTAGATATGTCTAGCTGAACCGCCTCTCACAGACCTAGATATGTCTAGCTGAACCACCTCTCACAGACCTAGATATGTCTAGCTGAACCGCCTCTCACAGACCTAGATATGTCTAGCTGAACCACCTCTCACAGACCTAGATATGTCTATCTGAACCACCTCTCACAGACCTAGATATGTCTAGCTGAACCACCTCTCACAGACCTAGATATGTCTAGCTGAACAACCTCTCACAGACCTAGATATGTCTAGCTGAACCACCTCTCACAGACCTAGATATGTCTAGCTGAACCACCTCTCACAGACCTAGATATGTCTAGCTGAACCGCCTCTCACAGACCTAGATATGTCTAGCTGAACCACCTCTCACAGACCTAGATATGTCTAGCTGAACCACCTCTCACAGACCTAGATATGTCTAGCTGAACCACCTCTCACAGACCTAGATATGTCTAGCTGAACCACCTCTCACAGACCTAGATATGGCTTGCTGAACCACCTCTCACAGACCTAGATACTAGCACCTCTCACAGACCTAGATATGTCTAGCTGAACCACCTCTCACAGACCTAGATATGTCTAGCTGAACCACCTCTCACAGACCTAGATACGTCTAGCTGAACCGCCTCTCACAGACCTAGATGTCTAGCTGAACCACCTCTCACAGACCTAGATACTAGCTGAACCGCCTCTCACAGACCTAGGTATGTCTAGCTGAACCACCTCTCACAGACCTAGATAGCTGAACCGCCTCTCACAGACCTAGATATGTCTAGCTGAACCACCTCTCACAGACCTAGATATGTCTAGCTGAACCACCTCTCACAGACCTAGATATGTCTAGCACCGCCTCTCACAGACCTAGATATGTCTAGCTGAACCACCTCTCACAGACCTAGATATGTCTAGCTGAACCGCCTCTCACAGACCTAGATATAGCTGAACCACCTCTCACAGACCTGATATGTCTATCTGAACCACCTCTCACAGACCTAGATATGTCTAGCTGAACCACCTCTCACAGACCTAGATATGTCTAGCTGAACAACCTCTCACAGACCTAGATATGTCTAGCTGAACCTCCTCTCACAGACCTAGATATGTCTAGCTGAACCACCTCTCACAGACCTAGATATGTCTAGCTGAACCACCTCTCACAGACCTAGATATGTCTAGCTGAACCACCTCTCACAGACCTAGATATGTCTAGCTGAACCACCTCTCACAGACCTAGATATGTCTTGCTGAACCGCCTCTCACAGACCTAGATATGTCTAGCTGAACCGCCTCTCACAGACCTAGATATGTCTAGCTGAACCGCCTCTCACAGACCTAGATATGTCTAGCTGAACCACCTCTCACAGACCTAGATATGTCTAGCTGAACCACCTCTCACAGACCTAGATATGTCTAGCTGAACCTCCTCTCACAGACCTAGATATGTCTAGCTGAACCACCTCTCACAGACCTAGATATGTCTAGCTGAACCACCTCTCACAGACCTAGATATGTCTAGCTGAACCACCTCTCACAGACCTAGATATGTCTAGCTGAACCACCTCTCACAGACCTAGATATGTCTAGCTGAACCACCTCTCACAGACCTAGATATGTCTAGCTGAACAACCTCTCACAGACCTAGATATGTCTAGCTGAACCTCCTCTCACAGACCTAGATATGTCTAGCTGAACCACCTCTCACAGACCTAGATATGTCTAGACCTAGAACCACCGCCTCTCACAGACCTAGATATGTCTAGCTGAACCACCTCTCACAGACCTAGATATGTCTATGAACCTCCTCTAGCTGATAACACCTCTCACAGACCTAGATATGTCTAGCTGTACCACCTCTCACAGACCTAGATATGAACCTCCTCTCACAGCTGAACCTCCTCTCACAGACCTAGATATGTCTAGCTGAACCTCCTCTCACAGACCTAGATATGTCTAGCTGAACCACCTCTCACAGACCTAGATGTTTGTCTAGCAGATATGTCTAGCGCCTCTCACAGACCTAGATATGAACCGTCTAGCTGATATGTCTACCGCCTCTCTCAGACCTAGATATGTCTAGCTGAACCTCATCTCACAGACCTAGATATGTCTAGCTGAACCGCCTCTCTCAGACCTAGATATGTCTAGCTGAACCACCTCTCACAGACCTAGATATGTCTAGCTGAACCGCCTCTCTCAGACCTAGATATGTCTAGCTGAACCACCTCTCACAGACCTAGATATGTCTAGCTGAACCACCTCTCACAGACCTAGATATGTCTAGCTGAACCGCCTCTCTCAGACCTAGATATGTCTTGCTGAACCTCCTCTCACAGACCTAGATATGTCTAGCTGAACCACCTCTCACAGACCTAGATATGTCTAGCTGAACCTCCTCTCACAGACCTAGATATGTCTAGCTGAACCACCTCTCACAGACCTAGACATGTCTAGCTGAACCACCTCTCACAGACCTAGATATGTCTAGCTGAACCACCTCTCACAGACCTAGATATGTCTAGCTGAACCACCTCTCACAGACCTAGATATGTCTAGCTGAACCACCTCTCACAGACCTAGATATGTCTAGCTGAACCACCTCTCACAGACCTAGATATGTCTAGCTGAACCACCTCTCACAGACCTAGATATGTCTAGCTGAACCACCTCTCACAGACCTAGATATGTCTAGCTGAACCACCTCTCACAGACCTAGATATGTCTAGCTGAAACACCTCTCACAGACCTAGATATGTGTAGCTGTACCACCTCTCACAGACCTAGATATGTCTAGCTGAACCTCCTCTCACAGACCTAGATATGTCTAGCTGAACCTCCTCTCACAGACCTAGATATGTCTAGCTGAACCACCTCTCACAGACCTAGATTTGTCTACCAGAACCACCTCTCACAGACCTAGATATGTCTAGCTGAACCACCTCTCACAGACCTAGATATGTCTAGCTGAACCGCCTCTCACAGACCTAGATATGTCTAGCTGAACCACCTCTCACAGACCTAGATATGTCTAGCTGAACCGCCTCTCACAGACCTAGATATGTCTAGCTGAACCACCTCTCACAGACCTAGATATGTCTAGCTGAACCACCTCTCACAGACCTAGATATGTCTAGCTGAACCACCTCTCACAGACCTAGATATGTCTAGCTGAACCACCTCTCACAGACCTAGATATGTCTAGCTGAACCACCTCTCACAGACCTAGATATGTCTAGCTGACCCGCCTCTCACAGACCTAGATATGTCTAGCTGAACCACCTCTCACAGACCTAGATATGTCTAGCTGAACCGCCTCTCACAGACCTAGATATGTCTAGCTGAACCGCCTCTCACAGACCTAGATATGTCTAGCTGAACCGCCTCTCACAGACCTAGATATGTCTAGCTGAACCGCCTCTCTCAGACCTAGATATGTCTAGCTGACCCGCCTCTCACAGACCTAGATATGTCTAGCTGAACCGCCTCTCTCAGACCTAGATATGTCTAGCTGAACCACCTCTCACAACCGCCTCTCACAGACCTAGATATGTCTAGCTGAACCGCCTCTCTCAGACCTAGATATGTCTAGCTGAACCACCTCTCACAGACCTAGATATGTCTAGCTGAACCACCTCTCACAGACCGTCACTCACAGACCTAGATATGTCTAGCTGAACCGCCTCTCTCAGACCTAGATATGTCTAGCTGAACCACCTCTCAGACAGACCTAGATACCTAGATCTTGCTGAACCACCTCTCACAGACCTAGATATGTCTAGCTGAACCGCCTCTCACAGACCTAGATATGTCTAGCTGAACCACCTCTCACAGACCTAGATATGTCTAGCTGAACCACCTCTCACAGACCTAGATACGTCTAGCTGAACCGCCTCTCACAGACCTAGATACGTCTAGCTGAACCACCTCTCACAGACCTAGATATGTCTAGCTGAACCGCCTCTCACAGACCTAGATATGTCTAGCTGAACCACCTCTCACAGACCTAGATATGTCTAGCTGAACCGCCTCTCACAGACCTAGATATGTCTAGCTGAACCACCTCTCACAGACCTAGATATGTCTAGCTGAACCACCTCTCACAGACCTAGATATGTCTAGCTGAACCGCCTCTCACAGACCTAGATATGTCTAGCTGAACCACCTCTCACAGACCTAGATATGTCTAGCTGAACCGCCTCTCACAGACCTAGATATGTCTAGCTGAACCACCTCTCACAGACCTAGATATGTCTAGCTGAACCACCTCTCACAGACCTAGATATGTCTAGCTGAACCACCTCTCACAGACCTAGATATGTCTAGCTGAACCACCTCTCACAGACCTAGATATGTCTAGCTGAACCACCTCTCACAGACCTAGATATGTCTAGCTGAACCACCTCTCACAGACCTAGATATGTCTAGCTGAACCGCCTCTCACAGACCTAGATATGTCTAGCTGAACCACCTCTCACAGACCTAGATATGTCTAGCTGAACCACCTCTCACAGACCTAGATATGTCTTGCTGAACCGCCTCTCACAGACCTAGATATGTCTAGCTGAACCGCCTCTCACAGACCTAGATATGTCTAGCTGAACCGCCTCTCACAGACCAAGATATGTCTAGCTGAACCACCTCTCACAGACCTAGATATGTCTAGCTGAACCACCTCTCACAGACCTAGATATGTCTAGCTGAACCTCCTCTCACAGACCTAGATATGTCTAGCTGAACCACCTCTCACAGACCTAGATATGTCTAGCTGAACCACCTCTCACAGACCTAGATATGTCTAGCTGAACCACCTCTCACAGACCTAGATATGTCTAGCTGAACCACCTCTCACAGACCTAGATATGTCTAGCTGAACCACCTCTCACAGACCTAGATATGTCTAGCTGTCTAGCTGAACCACCTCTCACAGACCTAGATATGTCTAGCTGAACCACCTCTCACAGACCTAGATATGTCTAGCTGAACCACCTCTCACAGACCTAGATATGTCTAGCTGAACCACCTCTCACAGACCTAGATATGTCTAGCTGAACCTCCTCTCACAGACCTAGATATGTCTAGCTGAACCACCTCTCACAGACCTAGATATGTCTAGCTGAACCACCTCTCACAGACCTAGATATGTCTAGCTGAACCACCTCTCACAGACCTAGATATGTCTAGCTGAACCACCTCTCACAGACCTAGATATGTCTAGCTGAACCTCCTCTCACAGACCTAGATGTCTATGTCTAGCTGAACCTCCTCTCACAGACCTAGATATGTCTAGCTGAACCTCCTCTCACAGACCTAGATATGTCTAGCTGAACCGCCTCTCACAGACCTAGATATGTCTAGCTGAACCTCCTCTCACAGACCTAGATATGTCTAGCTGAACCTCCTCTCACAGACCTAGATATGTCTAGCTGAACCTCCTCTCACAGACCTAGATATGTCTAGCTGAACCTCCTCTCACAGACCTAGATATGTCTAGCTGAACCTCCTCTCACAGACCTAGATATGTCTAGCTGAACCTCCTCTCACAGACCTAGATATGTCTAGCTGAACCTCCTCTCACAGACCTAGATATGTCTAGCTGAACCTCCTCTCACAGACCTAGATATGTCTAGCTGAACCGCCTCTCACAGACCTAGATATGTCTAGCTGAACCTCCTCTCACAGACCTAGATATGTCTAGCTGATCCTCCTCTCACAGACCTAGATATGTCTAGCTGAACCTCCTCTCACAGACCTAGATATGTCTAGCTGAACCGCCTCTCTCAGACCTAGATATGTCTAGCTGAACCACCTCTCACAGACCTAGATATGTCTAGCTGAACCGCCTCTCTCAGACCTAGATATGTCTAGCTGAACCACCTCTCACAGACCTAGATATGTCTAGCTGAACCACCTCTCACAGACCTAGATATGTCTAGCTGAACCGCCTCTCTCAGACCTAGATATGTCTTGCTGAACCTCCTCTCACAGACCTAGATATGTCTAGCTGAACCACCTCTCACAGACCTAGATATGTCTAGCTGAACCTCCTCTCACAGACCTAGATATGTCTAGCTGAACCACCTCTCACAGACCTAGACATGTCTAGCTGAACCACCTCTCACAGACCTAGATATGTCTAGCTGAACCACCTCTCACAGACCTAGATATGTCTAGCTGAACCACCTCTCACAGACCTAGATATGTCTACCTGAACCACCTCTCACAGACCTAGATATGTCTAGCTGAACCACCTCTCACAGACCTAGATATGTCTAGCTGAACCACCTCTCACAGACCTAGATATGTCTAGCTGAACCACCTCTCACAGACCTAGATATGTCTAGCTGAACCACCTCTCACAGACCTAGATATGTCTAGCTGAAACACCTCTCACAGACCTAGATATGTCTAGCTGTACCACCTCTCACAGACCTAGATATGTCTAGCTGAACCTCCTCTCACAGACCTAGATATGTCTAGCTGAACCTCCTCTCACAGACCTAGATATGTCTAGCTGAACCACCTCTCACAGACCTAGATTTGTCTAGCAGAACCACCTCTCACAGACCTAGATATGTCTAGCTGAACCACCTCTCACAGACCTAGATATGTCTAGCTGAACCGCCTCTCACAGACCTAGATATGTCTAGCTGAACCACCTCTCACAGACCTAGATATGTCTAGCTGAACCGCCTCTCACAGACCTAGATATGTCTAGCTGAACCACCTCTCACAGACCTAGATATGTCTAGCTGAACCACCTCTCACAGACCTAGATATGTCTAGCTGAACCACCTCTCACAGACCTAGATATGTCTAGCTGAACCACCTCTCACAGACCTAGATATGTCTAGCTGAACCACCTCTCACAGACCTAGATATGTCTAGCTGACCCGCCTCTCACAGACCTAGATATGTCTAGCTGAACCACCTCTCACAGACCTAGATATGTCTAGCTGAACCGCCTCTCACAGACCTAGATATGTCTAGCTGAACCGCCTCTCACAGACCTAGATATGTCTAGCTGAACCGCCTCTCACAGACCTAGATATGTCTAGCTGAACCGCCTCTCTCAGACCTAGATATGTCTAGCTGAACCTCCTCTCACAGACCTAGATATGTCTAGCTGAACCGCCTCTCTCAGACCTAGATATGTCTAGCTGAACCGCCTCTCACAGACCTAGATATGTCTAGCTGAACCGCCTCTCTCAGACCGAGATATGTCTAGCTGAACCACCTCTCACAGACCTAGATATGTCTAGCTGAACCGTCACTCACAGACCTAGATATGTCTAGCTGAACCGCCTCTCTCAGACCTAGATATGTCTAGCTGAACCACCTCTCACAGACCTAGATATGTCTTGCTGAACCACCTCTCACAGACCTAGATATGTCTAGCTGAACCGCCTCTCACAGACCTAGATATGTCTAGCTGAACCACCTCTCACAGACCTAGATATGTCTAGCTGAACCACCTCTCACAGACCTAGATACGTCTAGCTGAACCGCCTCTCACAGACCTAGATACGTCTAGCTGAACCACCTCTCACAGACCTAGATATGTCTAGCTGAACCGCCTCTCACAGACCTAGATATGTCTAGCTGAACCACCTCTCACAGACCTAGATATGTCTAGCTGAACCGCCTCTCACAGACCTAAATATGTCTAGCTGAACCACCTCTCACAGACCTAGATATGTCTAGCTGAACCACCTCTCACAGACCTAGATATGTCTAGCTGAACCGCCTCTCACAGACCTAGATATGTCTAGCTGAACCACCTCTCACAGACCTAGATATGTCTAGCTGAACCGCCTCTCACAGACCTAGATATGTCTAGCTGAACCACCTCTCACAGACCTAGATATGTCTAGCTGAACCACCTCTCACAGACCTAGATATGTCTAGCTGAACCACCTCTCACAGACCTAGATATGTCTAGCTGAACCACCTCTCACAGACCTAGATATGTCTAGCTGAACCACCTCTCACAGACCTAGATATGTCTAGCTGAACCACCTCTCACAGACCTAGATATGTCTAGCTGAACCGCCTCTCACAGACCTAGATATGTCTAGCTGAACCACCTCTCACAGACCTAGATATGTCTAGCTGAACCACCTCTCACAGACCTAGATATGTCTTGCTGAACCGCCTCTCACAGACCTAGATATGTCTAGCTGAACCGCCTCTCACAGACCTAGATATGTCTAGCTGAACCGCCTCTCACAGACCAAGATATGTCTAGCTGAACCACCTCTCACAGACCTAGATATGTCTAGCTGAACCACCTCTCACAGACCTAGATATGTCTAGCTGAACCTCCTCTCACAGACCTAGATATGTCTAGCTGAACCACCTCTCACAGACCTAGATATGTCTAGCTGAACCACCTCTCACAGACCTAGATATGTCTAGCTGAACCACCTCTCACAGACCTAGATATGTCTAGCTGAACCACCTCTCACAGACCTAGATATGTCTAGCTGAACCACCTCTCACAGACCTAGATATGTCTAGCTGAACCACCTCTCACAGACCTAGATATGTCTAGCTGAACCTCCTCTCACAGACCTAGATATGTCTAGCTGAACCACCTCTCACAGACCTAGATATGTCTAGCTGAACCACCTCTCACAGACCTAGATATGTCTAGCTGAACCACCTCTCACAGACCTAGATATGTCTAGCTGAACCACCTCTCACAGACCTATATATGTCTAGCTGAACCTCCTCTCACAGACCTAGATATGTCTAGCTGAACCTCCTCTCACAGACCTAGATATGTCTAGCTGAACCTCCTCTCACAGACCTAGATATGTCTAGCTGAACCGCCTCTCACAGACCTAGATATGTCTAGCTGAACCTCCTCTCACAGACCTAGATATGTCTAGCTGAACCTCCTCTCACAGACCTAGATATGTCTAGCTGAACCTCCTCTCACAGACCTAGATATGTCTAGCTGAACCTCCTCTCACAGACCTAGATATGTCTAGCTGAACCTCCTCTCACAGACCTAGATATGTCTAGCTGAACCTCCTCTCACAGACCTAGATATGTCTAGCTGAACCTCCTCTCACAGACCTAGATATGTCTAGCTGAACCTCCTCTCACAGACCTAGATATGTCTAGCTGAACCGCCTCTCACAGACCTAGATATGTCTAGCTGAACCTCCTCTCACAGACCTAGATATGTCTAGCTGATCCTCCTCTCACAGACCTAGATATGTCTAGCTGAACCTCCTCTCACAGACCTAGATATGTCTAGCTGAACCTCCTCTCACAGACCTAGATATGTCTAGCTGAACCTCCTCTCACAGACCTAGATATGTCTAGCTGAACCTCCTCTCACAGACCTAGATATGTCTAGCTGAACCTCCTCTCACAGACCTAGATATGTCTAGCTGCACCACCTCTCACAGACCTAGATATGTCTAGCTGAACCAT
>NW_027197824.1:0-32500 GCF_038502225.1 Cherax quadricarinatus
GAATTTCCAACCTGAATGTCAAAAACAAAAGCATGGCTTCCTTCGATGTCACAGCCCTCTTTACCAACGTTCCTACTGACGCTGCAATCAACATTCTGAGACAGAGGCTCACTGAAAACCACGACCTCCCTTTACCTCTTCTAGATTTCATCAATCTAGTGGAACTTTGTGTTAATTTCAACTTCTTCAAGTATCAGGACAACTGTTACAAACAATGCTTTGGGATGGCAATGGGCAGCCCGCTCAGTGCTGTGCTTGCCAACCTCTTCATGGAAAACCTGGAGACAGAGAAATTCAGCACCCTCATTCCCAACACCGTTACCTGGCTAAGATACGTTGATGATATATTGGTTTTCTATCCGAGACGTCTCAATATCCAGGCCCTTCTCAACAAGATCAATGCAGTTGAACCATCAATAAAGTTTACACTTGAACTCGAAAATGAGGGCAAACTTCCTTTCCTCGACGTTCTACTGTGCAGATCTCATAACAGTGACAAACTTCTCTTCAAAGTGTATAGAAAACCTACCAACAAGGACGATCTTATACACTTCTATTCACACCAAGACACCCGCACTAAGAGAGGAGTCCTCATTGGCTTCTTCCTGAGAGCTCTTCGCATCTCCAGCCCTTGTTTTCTAGAAGAAGAATGCACTTACATAACACAAGCCTTTACACGTCTTCAGTTCCCATCTTTCTTCATCCGAAATTGCAGACTCAAGGCACAAGCTATCCTCAACAAACCGCCCATGGAACAGCCCCCTAAACAGTTCATAGTACTCCCATGTGGCGATGTTGCCACGAATACTCGCCGGGCAATTGCTATGAGTAACATCAACGTTTCCACCATAAACACATCATCTATCAAAGACCTCACTACGAAACGCAGCCCCACACCTCTAACTTCTACAGCAGGCGTCTACACAATCCCTTGTGGGTTCTGTTCCAAGAAATATGTAGGTGAGACAGGCAGAGATCTTGCAGTCCGCCTGAATGAGCATCGAAATGCCTCTAACAGAGACGATGTAAGGTACGCCTGTGTCCTCCACAGAGACTCCACGGGGCATTTGATGAACTGGAACGAGGCACAACTCGTTCTCACCGAACCAGACCTCAGACGCCGACGGTGCCTAGAAGCCTCACTAATCGCCGTCACCGACACTATAGAACGCAACACTGGAAACTACAAAATTTCAAAAACATTGGCATACATGATACTTAAGCAGCACCAACCCAACAACACAGGAGTCACATGATTTCATCGTCTACCCGTCCTCATCATAGGTAGAGGTTGTTTTGATAAGGACCTGCCTCGCATGGGCCAGTAGGCCTTCTACAGTGTTCCTCCATTCTTATGTTCTTATGACATTCCTCAGGTCATGTGCGTCACATCTCACTCTCCGCCTATATATATAATGTCTTTCTACCTCTGTATGTTAGAAGTGATCAAGGTCCCAGGACCGAAACGTTTTCTAATAAATATGTTATAGTGTTTGCTTACGTGTCTTTCTAAACCAGGACTTATTGTGAATAATCTGGGAAGATTCCAGTGAAGCGAGAAGACATTTCAGTGCACCGTTTCAAGGTAAATTGTGGAAGTGTTGTGCAGTTTGTGAATGTCGGTGAGAGGTGGTAGTGAGGAAGATGACCAGTGGGGGTGGGGGAGGATAAGGCCTACACTGTGTATGAGTATCGGCCAAGATTATTGTACATACAAACCTCGAAAAGCTCTTATAAAAACATCTATCTCCAGCACCATGCATCATGCTTCCAGTTAACTTAGAAATGATTGTGTCGATGCATGGACTATTTAGAGGCATATGTTATGGAAAAACAATGTTGGATTAATGTTAACGAGGGAGCGACCAGTCAGTGCATCCTCCCCTACGCCACGGGGGTGGGTGGTAGAGGTGTGGTGTGTATCTAGATGGTGAGTAAACACATTGGTTCAGCAGTGCCCATACTCACATTGTTCATAGTGTACATGAGAAACAAATAATGTTGTGTGTATTGTAGGACAGTGTGAACAATATATAGTGTGCAAGTCCGTGTGTATTGTACTCCCCGGGATAACCCCACTCAACAACCTGCGCCTCCCCCACCCAATTCCCAGGGGAAGTTTTTCCCTTCCCACCCAACCTCCCGCCAACCCCTCAAACTCCACCAGGCCACCACGGTCAAGTTCACTACCTTCCACGCGCCATACCCACCCAGCATGTCATACTCTACTTCTATTGTCTAGTCTAGCAGATGGATGCCAACCAGGAGGAAGTAAGCAGCCAGGGAAATGGCATTGCTGGCAATACTAGGAGAGGCAAGTGTCGGTCATGCTTACAGCTTCATTGTCTCAACTCTAATGATTTCCTCCGCAAACACGGTAGTTGTCCTGGTTCAGGATGTCCTCCTGTGGAAAGTGATGATCCAGAGCCACCTCAGGCACCTGAACCCACTCCAACAGATCTCATCTCATCAGACAATATCTTGGAAGCAATTAAAACAACAGGTACCAGGACACACATATTCCCAAAGCAGCCCGTCCACATGCAGCTGGGAAACTCGCAGACCTCCTGAAAAAAGTAAACGATGGTTCTGCTAGCTTAAATGCTCCACCAACCATCAAGGCATGGCACAACTTGCTACTTTTTGGCAATGTCTGCTTAGCTGTGCCGGAAAGAAGGGGAAAGAGGCTAGCCTTAATGATAATTAAATCCTTAAGAGATTTTCCTAGAGCTGATAACCTCATATGCCTTCCCTGTCAACACAAAAAAGGGAGAGGCAGAACCCCCACTCACTCCACTGACAGTGAAAAAGTCAGAGTCCAGGTGAGCAAGAAAATTGAAGAGGGCGACACAGTAGGGGCAATCAGAATTATTACCAGTGAAGATACAGTTGCTCCCAGGGATGTTGACACAGCTGAAGCACTTAGAGGAAAGCACCCTGCCAGGGAAACCAGTGGCACACAGTTCCAACACCTCTGTCCCCACTGTGAAACCATTGATTGTGGAAGGCTCAGATATTTACAAAGCAATAATGCCGTTCCCATCTGGCTCTGCTGGGGGTTACACTGGAATAAGGCCACAGCATTTAAATAAATAAATAAATAAATAAAAATAAATTAATGGTTAATCCAGTTATTGGGGAAATAGCAGAGACACTGCTTTCAGAGATCACAAGGTTCGTCAACAATTCCTTGGCTGGTCTTATTCCTGATGAAATTAGACCTTTTTTTTTTTGGTGCAACACTTTGTGCACTTAAAAAGAAGGATGGAGGAATTCGGCCAATTGCAGTAGGCAACATGTTACGCCACCTTGAATCCAAAGCTGCTGTCCAAAGTATTTGTGCACAGGCAGCCATGATGCTTCAGCCAAACCAGCTTGGCTTTGGGGTCTCTCAAGGAAGTGAAGCAGCGGTTCATGCAACAAAGGCTTATATCAACAACCTGCCTGAGGACAATGCAGTGGTAAATTTAGATTTCATGAATGCATTCAATCTCCTGAAAAGAGACGTGGTATTAGCAGCAGTACAAGAACATTTCCCTGGTCTCTTCCCTTTTGTTTCAGCTAGGTAAAGCAAGGAATCAATGCTTCTCTTTGGAGAGCATGAAATCACATCATCGGAAGGTGTCCAACAAGGGGATCCTCTTGCACTATTTCTCTTCTGTATAGCAGTTAGGGAAATCACAGTCAGACTGACCAGCGAGCTAAACATCTGGTTCCTAGATGATGGCACACTAGCAGGTACAAAGTAGTCCCTCCTACATGATGTTACACAGGTAATGACACGGGGACAGGAAATGGGTCTCATCCTGAATCCATCCAAATGTGAAATCATCTCAGTCAGTCAACAAGTGATAAATGCAGTGAGATCAAAACAGTCATTGCCCCCACAAATAGTGTCTTGCTAGGAGCACCTCTGGGAAGTAATGCCAATGACAATTCTCAGGAAGAAATTGGAAGAGTTAAGGAGAATGGAACAACGAATAGGCAATCTGGACACCCACGATACCTTGTACCTAACGGGTACAAGGCATCGTGGGTGTCCAGATTGTCAATCGTGGGTGTCCGTGTACCTAACAGGCTCTGAAATCAGACCTGCTCCCCGCCCCCCAATAACTACAAACAGTCGCACTGGGATGGTCCAGTAGTGGAAAATATAGCCTCAACAATGCTTCAGAGCGTGTCAGGATAGAGCCCGCCTCCTGGCAGTGAGAGCCCCTCATGCAGGGGACTTTCTGTTGGCTGTTCCCAACTCCAGCCTTGACACACGCCTCGACCCACAGACCATCCGCATCGGTGTTGCCCTTCGATTTGCCGCCCCTATTCTCGCCGAACACAGGTGTATTTGTGGCAGTGAAGCAGCAGACCGATTCGGGTACCATGGTCTTGTGTGCCGGAAATCCGAGGGAAAGATTGCAAGACACGAGGAGGTTAATAACATTATCAAGAGGAGCCTCACAACAGCCGGATGCCCAGCAATAAGGCAGCCACCCCAGCTATGCAGATCTGATGGCAGCCAGAAGCGTCCAGATGGTATCACCCTTCAAGCCTGGACAGACGGGAAGCAGGTGGTGTGGGACTATACTTGTGCATCTACCTTGGCTGATACCTATCTCCAGTACACCAGGGAGGAAGGAGGGGCAGCTGCCAGCTTCAGGGAGCCCCAAAAGTCTAGAAAATATGGGGAACTTGCCCATCATTATATGTTTGTTCCCATAGGCTTGGAGACCCTTGGCTCATGGGGAAAGAATGCATCTAAATTCCTTAAGGAGCTGGGAAAAAGACTCATCAGGGTAACTAGGGATCCCAGGGCAGCTAGTTTTCTGTTCCAGTGGCTCATTGCGGCTGTTCAAAGGGGTAATGCCTGCTGTATTTTGGGCACACGCCCCAGCTCTGAGGAGCTGGATGAGATTTTCGCCTTATAATCGGTGATACACACGTGACAACATGTACCATATATGCCACCTTTATATCAACAATGTATCTCTTAAATCTTCTGTACCATATTATGTAATAAAATATTCCTATTGATAAAAAAAAAATGAAAAGTTGAGGTGGTAGGGGAAGCGGAATATTCAAGCGGCTTCAGGATGTGTGTGTGTGTGTGTGTGTGTGTGTGTGTGTGTGTGTGTACTCACCTAGTTGTACTCACCTAGTTGAGGTTGCAGGGGTCGAGTCCAAGCTCCTGGCCCCGCCTCTTCACTGGTCGCTACTAGGTCACTCTCCCTGAACCATGAGCTTTATCATACCTCTGCTTAAAGCTATGTATGGATCCTGCCTCCACTACATCGCTTCCCAAACTATTCCACTTCCTGACTACTCTGTGGCTGAAGAAATACTTCCTAACATCCCTGTGATTCATCTGTGTCTTCAACTTCCAACTGTGTCCCCTTGTTGCTGTGTCCATCTCTGGAACATCCTGTCTTTGTCCACCTTGTCAATTCCTCTCAGTATTTTGTATGTCGTTATCATGTCCCCCCTATCTCTCCTGTCCTCCAGTGTCGTCAGGTTGATTTCCCTTAACCTCTCCTCGTAGGACATACCTCTTAGCTCTGGGACTAGTCTTGTTGCAAACCTTTGCACTTTCTCTAGTTTCTTTACGTGCTTGGCTAGGTGTGGGTTCCAAACTGGTGCCGCATACTCCAATATGGGCCTAACGTACACGGTGTACAGGGTCCTGAACGATTCCTTATTAAGATGTCGGAATGCTGTTCTGAGGTTTGCTAGGCGCCCATATGCTGCAGCAGTTATTTGGTTGATGTGCGCTTCAGGAGATGTGCCTGGTGTTATACTCACCCCAAGATCTTTTTCCTTGAGTGAGGTTTGTAGTCTCTGGCCCCCTAGACTGTACTCCGTCTGCGGTCTTCTTTGCCCTTCCCCAATCTTCATGGCTTTGCACTTGGTGGGATTGAACTCCAGGAGCCAATTGCTGGACCAGGTCTGCAGCCTGTCCAGATCCCTTTGTAGTTCTGCCTGGTCTTCGATCGAATGAATTCTTCTCATCAACTTCACGTCATCTGCAAACAGGGACACCTCAGAGTCTATTCCTTCCGTCATGTCGTTCACAAATACCAGAAACAGCACTGGTCCTAGGACTGACCCCTGTGGGACCCCGCTGGTCACAGGTGCCCACTCTGACACCTCGCCACGTACCATGACTCGCTGCTGTCTTCCTGACAAGTATTCCCTGATCCATTGTAGTGCCTTCCCTGTTATCCCTGCTTGGTCCTCCAGTTTTTGCACTAATCTCTTGTGTGGAACTGTGTCAAACGCCTTCTTGCAGTCCAAGAAAATGCAATCCACCCACCCCTCTCTCTCTTGTCTTACTGCTGTCACCATGTCATAGAACTCCAGTAGGTTTGTGACACAGGATTTCCCGTCCCTGAAACCATGCTGGCTGCTGTTGATGAGATCATTCCTTTCTAGGTGTTCCACCACTCTGTGTGTGTGTATGTGTGTGTGTGTGTGTCTGTGTGTGTGTGTGTGTGTATGTGTGTGTGTGTGTGTGTGTGTGTGTGTACTCACCTATTTGTACTCACCTATTTGTGGTTGCAGGGGTCGAGTCATAGCTCCTGGCCCCGCCTCTTCACTGATTGCTACTAGGTCCTCTCTCTCCCTGCTCCATGAGCTTTATCATACCTCGTCTTAAAACTATGTATGGTTCCTGCCTCCACTACGTCACTTTCTAGGCTATTCCACTGCCTGACAACTCTATGACTGAAGAAATACTTCCTAACATCCCTTTGACTCATCTGAGTCTTCAACTTCCAATTGTGACCTCTTGTTTCTGTGTCTCATCTCTGGAACATCCTGTCTTTGTCCACCTTGTCTATACCGCGCAGTATTTTATATGTCGTTATCATGTCTCCCCTGACCCTCCTGTCCTCCAGTGTCGTCAGGCCGATTTCCCTTAACCTTTCTTCGTACGACATTCCCCCTTTGCTCTGGGACTAGGCTTGTTGCAAACCTTTGCACTTTCTCTAATTTCTTGACGTGCTTGACCAGGTGTGGGTTCCAAACTGGTGCTGCGTACTCCAGTATGGACCTGACGTACACAGTGTACAGTGTCTTGTACGATTCCTTACTAAGGTATCGGAACGCTATTCTCAGGTTTGCCAGGCGCCCGTATGCTGCAGCAGTTATCTGACTGATGTGCGCCTCAGGAGATGTGCTCTGTATTATATTCACCCCGAGATCTTTTTCCTTGAGTGAGGTTTGCAGTCTTTGGCAACCTAGACTATATTGTGTCTGCGGTCTTCTTTGCCCTTCCCCTATCTTCATGACTTTCCATTTCTCAGACTTAAATTCAAGGAGCCAGTTGCTGGACCACGCGTCCAGCCTGTCCAGCCTGTCCAGATTCTTCTCCTCATTGTGTCTCTGTTGTGTGTGTGTGTGTGTGTGTGTGTGTGTGTGTGTGTGTGTGTGTGTGTGTGTGTGTGTGTGTGTGTGTGTGTGTGTGTGTGTGTGTGTGTGTGTGTGTGTGTGTGTGTGTGTGTGTACTCACCTAATTGTACTCACCTAATTGTGGTTGCAGGGGTCGAGACTCAGCTCCTGGCCCCGCCTCTTCACTGATCGCTACTGGATCCTCTCTCTCTCTGCTTCCTGAGCTTTGTCATACCTCTTCTTAAAACTATGTATGGTTCCTGCCTCCACTACTTCACTTGCTAGGCTATTCCACTTGCTGACAACTCTATGACTGAAGAAATACTTCCTAACGTCCCTGTGACTCGTCTGAGTCTTCAGCTTCCAGTTGTGACCCCTTGTCCCTGTGTCCCCTCTCTGGAACATCCTATCTCTGTCCACCTTGTCTATTCCCCGCAGTATCTTGTATGTCGTTATCATGTCTCCCCTGACCCTTCTGTCCTCCAGTGTCGTCAGTCCGATTTCCCTTAACCTTTCCTCGTACGACATTCCCTTGAGCTCTGGGACTAGCCTTGTTGCAAACCTTTGTACTTTCTCTAACTTCTTGACGTGCTTGACCAGGTGTGGGTTCCAGACTGGTGCTGCATACTCCAGTATGGGCCTAACATACACAGTGTACAGTGTCTTGAACGATTCCTTATTAAGGTATCGGAACGCTATTCTCAGGTTTGCCAGGCGCCCGTATGCTGCAGCGGTTATTTGGTTGATGTGTGCCTCCGGTGATGTGCTCGGTGTTATGGTCACCCCAAGGTCTTTCTCCCTGAGTGAGGTCTGTAGTCTTTGTCCACCTAGCCTATACTCTGTCTGCGGTCTTCTTTGCCCCTCCCCAATCTTCATGACTTTGCATTTGGCTGGATTGAATTCGAGAAGCCAGTTACTGGACCACATGTCCAGCCTGTCCAGGTCTCTTTGCAGTCCTGCCTCATCCTCGTCCGATTTAATTCTTCTCATCAACTTCACGTCATCTGCGAACAGGGACACTTCAGAGTCTATTCCTTCCATCATGTCGTTCACATATATCAAAAATAGCACTGGTCCTAGAACTGACCCCTGTGGGACCCCGCTCGTAACAGGCGCCCACTGTGATACCTCTTCACGTACCATGACTCGTTGCTGCCTCCCTGTCAGGTATTCCCTTATCCATTGCAGTGCCCTCCCTTTTACGTGCGCCTGATCCTCCAGCTTCTGCACTAATCTCTTGTGGGGAACTGTGTCAAAGGCCTTCCTGCAGTCTAGGAAAACGCAATCTACCCACCCCTCTCTCTCGTGTCTTACTTCTGTTACCTTGTCATAAAACTCCAGGAGGTTTGTGATACAAGATTTGCCTTCCATGAACCCATGCTGGTTTTCATTTATAATCTTGTTCCTTTCCAGGTGTTCGACCACTCTCCTCCTGATAATCTTCTCCATGACTTTGCACACAATACATGTCAGAGACACAGGTCTGTAGTTTAGTGCCTCGTTTCTGTTTCCTTTCTTAAATATGGGGACTACATTAGCTGTCTTCCATTTCTCAGGTAGTTGCCCAGTTTCAAGGGATGTGTTGAAGATTGTGGTTAGAGGCACGCACAGCATCTCTGCTCCTTCTCTAAGGACCCATGGGGAGATGTTGTCCGGTCCCATCGCCTTTGAGGTGTCAAGGTCACTTAAGAGCTTCTTCACCTCCTCCTCAGTTGTTCGTATGTCATCCAACACTTGTTGGTATATTCCCTCTTGATGTTCCCTTCTGTGCTGTCTTCCCACAGCCCTTCCTGTCTCTACTGTAAAAACTTCCTTAAATCTCCTGTTCAGCTCCTCACATACCTCCTGATCATTTCTTGTGAGTTCTCCACCTTCTGTCCTTAATCTGATCACCTGGTCTTTGACTGTTGTCTTCCTCCTGATGTGGCTATACAACAGTTTCGGGTCAGTCTTGATTCTCGATGCTATGTCATTTTCATACTGTCGCTGGGCCTCCCTCCTTACCTGTGCGTACTCATTCCTGGCTCTGCGACTGATCTCCCTATTTTCGTGTGTTCTCTGCCTTCTGTACTTTTTCCATTCTCTATTGCACTTTGTTTTTGCCTCCTTACACCGTCGGGTAAACCAGGGGCTCGTTCTGGTCTTCCCGTTGTTACTGTTGCCCTTGGGAATAAACCTTTCCACTGCCTCCTTGCATTTTGTTGTTACATATTCCATCATTTCATTTACTGGCTTTCCTGCCAGTTCTCTGTCCCACTGGACCTCCCGCAGGAAGTTCTTCAACCCTATGTAGTCCCCTCTTTTATAGTCAGGCTTTTCCCATTCAACTCCTGTTATTCTCTCCACTTGCAGCTCTACTATGTATTCAAAGCACAGAACCACGTGGTCGCTAGCTCCTAGGGGACTCTCATACTTGATGTCCTCAATGTCTGAGCTGCCCAGGGTGAACACAAGGTCCAATCTTGCTGGTTCATCCTCCCCTCTCACTCTGGTAGTGTCCTTAACATGTTGGTGCATGAGGTTTTCCAGCACCACGTCCAACATCCTGGCTCTCCATGTTTCGGGACCCCCATGTGGCTCCAGGTTTTCCCAGTCAATCTCCCTGTGGTTGAAATCCCCCATAACCAGCAACTTTGCTCTGCTGGAGTGAGCTCTTCTTGCCACCTCAGCAAGTGTGTCCACCATTGCTCTGTTGCTCTCTTCATATTCCTCTCTTGGCCTCCTGCAGTTCTGTGGTGGATTATACATCACTGCAATGACCACTTTGTGTTCCCCAGACTGAAGTGTACCTGCTATGTAGTCTCTTTCTCCCGTCTCATCTATTCCTTCCATTTTCTCGAATTTCCATCTGTTTTTTACGAGCAGAGCAACCCCACCTCCCCCCCTGCCCCTTCTATCTTTCCTCATGATCTGGTATCCTGGTGGGAAGATTGCATCTGTTATTGTCTCCATGAGTTTTGTTTCTGTAACTGCTATGATGTCTGGGGACTTCTCATTGATTCTTTCTTGCCATTCCTCATGTTTATTCGTTAATCCATCTGCATTTGTGTACCAAACCTTCAACTTCTGTTCTAATACTGTAACTGTGGTGCGGGGGGTGGAAACAGAGGGATCGGTGTGTGATGGTTGGTTTGGATTGTTCAGTTGCCTTGGGGGTGTCGTGGCTGGAGTCCTTCTGCAGGTGTTTCTGGGGGGTGCGCTTGTCCTTCCATTTGATCCTGGGTTATTCTGCTCTCCTTTTTCATTTCCTCCCATTTCTCCTTTCGTTTTTGAACTCTCTCTTTCATTGTCTTCCTTTCGTCCTGTGTTCTGTCTCGATCGAGGTACACACTCCGGAACTCCTGCTTGCCTCTCAGCCGTGCTTTCTCCTGCAGGATCATGGTTCGGGTTGATTCTGCCTTGAAAATTACTTTGAGAGGCCGATTCCTTTTCTTTGTGAACCACCCAATTCTCCGAAAATTTGCCACCTGGGTCATGTCCCCCTCGCCTATCACCTTCATGATATCTTCAATCGCTTTTTTCTCCTCCTGCTTTCTTTCATCATAAGTTTCCCCTTTAGCTTCGTCTAGCCCATAGACAAACACGGATCTCTCCCTTTCCACCTCCCACTGTGACTCCCATTGCATCCTCTGATGTGTTTTAGTTCCTTCCCGTGGAGTGTTCCTTCCTTCAGTCCCTTCCCTAGTTATGGCCCCTATGCTTCTTGGTTTATCCTTCCTGCTCACCTGCTCCTGGCCCCCACAGGTATCTGGTAAGGTCCTTGCACATGTCCTAGTTCCTTCAATGTCTTCCAACCTCTCATTCTGTCCTAGTGTGCTCCCTGTCTTTGTTTTGGCCCCATGTGGGTTTGACAGGACCTCTGCATACAGTTTAGTTTCCATGCTTCCTTCAGACCTGTTGTCTGTGTTTGATGTAGCCATTGCCGATGCTACTTCTGTAATATCTTTGTCTCTGTGCTGTTTCAGATGTCTCAGCTCCTCTTCTAATCTCTCTATCTTGATTTCTGCTGCTGTGGCCTGTTGCTTCCACCTTCTGCATTCTGCTGCTAACCTCTCTTCCATCTTCCTTTCCAGCTCATCTAGTCTCCTTCCCCAGTCTTCCTCCCTTTTTTTGAGCTCTACCTCCCATTCCTCCCTCCCAGATTCGTCCTTGGAGCCCCTTGTCCTCATCCTGGTTAGGGGGAGGGGAATAGATGGTTAGGAGAGGGGATGGATGGTTGTGGGGGAGGGGGAGGATGGTTATTGGAGGGGTAGAGATAGTTGGGGGAGGGGGTTAGATGGTTTGGGGAGAGAGGGGATGGATGGTTATGGGGGAGGGGGAGGATGGGTAGTGGAGGGAGGGAGGTTAGTTGGGGGGGTTAGATGGTTTGGGGAGGGGTTAGGTGGTTTGGGGGAGGGGTAGGTGGCTAAGGTGAGGTGGTTAGGGATGGGGGAAGTTGTTAGGGGAGGGGGGGTACGTGTTTGTGTGAAGTGTTTGTGTCAAGTGGTGGAGGGTGTGTGTGTGTGTGTGTGTGTGTGTGTGTGTGTGTGTGTGTGTGTGTGTGTGTGTGTGTGTGTGTGTGTGTGTGTGTGTGTGTGTGTGTGTGTGTGTGTGTGTGTGTGTGTGTGTGTGTGTGTGTGTGTGTGTGTGTGTGTGTGTGTGGTGTGTGTGTGGTGTGTGTGTGTGTGTGTGTGTGTGTGTGTGTGTGTGTGTGTGTGTGTGTGTGTGTGTGTGTGTCTGTGCTTGTGTGTGTGTGTGTGTGTGTGTGTGTGTGTGTGTGTGTGTGTGTGTGTGTGTGTGTGTGTGTGTGTGTGTGTGTGTGTGTGTGTGTGTGTGTGTGTGTGTGTGTGTGTGTGTGTGTGTGTGTGTGTGTGTGTGTGTGTGTGTGTGTGTGTGTGTGTGTGGGTGTGTGTGTCTGTGTGTGTGTGTGTGTGTGTGTGTGTGTGTGTGTGTGTGTGTGTGTGTGTGTGTGTGTGTGTGTGTGTGTGTGTGTGTGTGTGTATGTGTGTGTGTGTGTGTGTGTATGTGTGTGTGTGTATGTGTGTGTGTATGTGTGTGTGTGTGTGTGTGTGTGTGTGTGTGTGTGTGTGTGTGTGTGTGTGTGTGTGTGTGTGAGTGTCTACCCTTGTGTGTGTGTGCTGTGTGTGAGGTGAGGGAGGGAGGGAGGGGGGTTAGGGGGGTTAGGTGGTGTGGTTGAAAGATCCGTCGTGTAGGCACAAATTTAGTCTCATTTATCTTTCCCAATTATGCTACTCTCTCCACTTATTGCCCTTTCTGGATTTACGTATTAATTGTTGCTGGTTATTATCATTTTCCTTGTTCACATTGAGAGAGGACTTCCTAGCTTCCTAAGTATTCTTACTGCTAATAACTACCGGTAGTAACACTGCGTGTGTGCATGTGTGTGTGTGTGAGTGTGTGTGTGTGAGTGTGTGTGTGTGTGTGTGTGTGTGTGTGTGTGTGTGAGAGTCTTGTGCGGTGTAATGACTGGCCGCAACTTCTTGTGACCTGACACAACCCTCCTGGGACCTGACCATAGCACCGTCTTACAATGTTGCCCTTAAAAGCTTGTCCCACCTACCTTCTCACACTCGTCAACACTATATTCTCTATGTCTATGCTATTTCTATTCTAATTCTGGTAATAGCTTGCAGGAGTGAGTGACCAGTATCAAACAGTATGCAAGGCCAGCCAGGGCCGTCAACATGCAAACCACAAATAGGCGAATAAACTTGCGGTGACAGTTGCCAGCTGCTGATGACGAAGTCGTCGTACGTAGGCCTTAAATCCCTATTTTGGAGATCCATCATCCGTGATGATTATAACCATATATTCTCATACATCCCGCTTCCTCACGCGATTTCACTCTTCACTGATGATAGTATACACTTCACATTATATACACTTCACTTTATATGTATAATGGCACACAACTTGTCGTGACGTCACTTCTTCAGGCCTACCGCTACCAATGTGGCAACAGCGCCTAAGACCCCCAACGGTTTGCGCTTTGAAATATTATGATTTCAGCTTTCCTCTCACTTTCTTTAACTAATAACTTTAATTATCACTCGTAGTATTGTTCACTGACGTTCCACTACCACTGATTACTTCTAGCTGTTATTGCACGCCTTTCAACGCTAAGGTTCTCGGAGCCTTGTTACCCACGTCTTCACCCCACGGACCCACGTGTGTGTGTGTGTGTGTGTGTGTGTGTGTGTGTGTGTGTGTGTGTGTGTGTGTGTGTGTGTGTGTGTGTGTGTGTGTGTGTGTGTGTGTGTGTGTGTGTGTGTGTGTGTACTCACCTACTCACCTATTTGTGGTTGCAGGGGTCGAGTCTAGCTCCTGGCCCCGCCTCTTCACTGGTTGCTACTAGGTCCTCTCTCTCCCTGCTCCATGAGCTTTATCATACCTCGTCTTAAAACTATGTATGGTTCCTTCCTCCACTACATCACATGCTAGACTATTCCACTGCCTGACAACTCTATGACTGAAGAAATACTTCCTAACATTTGACTCTTTGACACAGTATCTTGAACGATTCCTTACTAAGGTATTGGAATGCTCTTCTCAGGTTTGCCAGGCCCCCATATGCTGCAGCAGCTATCTGGTTGGTGTGGGCTTCCGGAGACGTGCTCGGTGTTATACTCACCCCAAGATCTTTCTCCTTGAGTGGGGTTTGCTGTCTTTGGCCACCTAGCCTATACTCTGTCTGCGGTCTTCTTTGCCCTTCTCCGATCTTCATGACTTTGCATTTGGCGGGGTTAAATTCGAGAAGCCAGTTGCTGGACCAGGTGTCCAGCCTGTCCAGGTCTCTTTGAAGTCCTGCCTGATCCTCATCTGATTTAATTCTCCTCATTAACTTCACATCATCTGCAAACAGGGACACTTCTGAGTCTAACCCTTCCATCATGTCGTTCACATATACCAAAAATAGCACTGGTCCTAGGACCGACCCCTGTGGGACCCCGCTCGTCACAGGTGCCCACTGTGATACCTCATCACGTACCATGACTCGTTGTTGCCTCCCTGTCAGGTATTCTCTGATCCATTGCAGTGCCCTTCCTGTTATATGCGCCTGATCCTCTAGCTTCTGCACTAATCTCTTGTGAGGAACTGTGTCAGTGGCCTTCTTGCAGTCCAAGAAGATGCAATCAACCTACCCCTCTCTCTCGTGTCTTACTTCTGTTACTTTATCATAAAACTCCAGTAGGTTTGTGACACAGGATTTACCTTCCATAAAACCGTGCTGGTTGGCGTTTATGCTCTTGTTCCATTCCGTTCCGTTCCGTTCCGTTCCAGGTGTGTGTGTGTGTGTGTGTATGGGTGTGTGTACTCACCTCACCTAATTGTACTCACCTAATTGTGGTTGCAGGGGTCGAGACTCAGCTCCTGGCCCCGCCTCTTCAATGATCGCTACTAGGTCCTCTCCCTCTCTGCTTTCTGAGCTTTGTCATACCTCTTCTAAAAAATATGTATGGTTCCTGCCTCCACTACTTCACTTCCTAGGCTATTCCACTTCCTGACGACTCTATGACTGAAGAAATACTTCCTAACGTCCCTGTGACTCGTCTGAGTCTTCAGCTTCCAGTTGTGACCCCTTGTTTCTGTGTCCCCTCTCTGGAACATCCTATCTCTGTCCACCTTGTCTATTCCCCGCAGTATCTTGTATGTCGTTATCATGTCTCCCCTGACCCTTCTGTCCTCCAGTGTCGTCAGTCCGATTTCCCTCAACCTTTCCTCGTACGACATTCCCCTGAGCTCTGGGACTAGCCTTGTTGCAAATCTTTGTACTTTCTCTAACTTCTTGACGTGCTTGACCAGGTGTGGGTTCCAGACTGGTGCTGCATACTCCAGTATGGGCCTAACATACACAGTGTACAGTGTCTTGAACGATTCCTTATTAAGGTATCGGAATGCTATTCTCAGGTTTGCCAGGCGCCCGTATGCTGCAGCAGTTATTTGGTTGATGTGTGCCTCCGGTGACGTGCTCGGTGTTATGGTCACCCCAAGGTCTTTCTCCCTGAGTGAGGTCTGTAGTCTTTGTCCACCTAGCCTATACTCTGTCTGCGGTCTTCTTTGCCCCTCCCCAATCTTCATGACTTTGCATTTGGCAGGATTGAATTCGAGAAGCCAGTTTCTGGGCCACATGTCCAGCCTGTCCAGATCTCTTTGCAGTCCTGCCTCATCCTCGTCCGATTTAATTCTTCTCATCAGCTTCACATCATCTGCGAATAGGGACACTTCAGAGTCTATTCCTTCCATCATGTCGTTCGCATATATCAAAAATAGCACTGGTCCTAGAACTGACCCCTGTGGGACCCCGCTCGTCACAGGCGCCCACTGTGATACCTATTCACGTACCATGACTCGTTGTTGCCTCCCTGTCAGGTATTCCCTGATCCATTGCAGTGCCCTCCCTGTTATATGCGCCTGATCCTCCAGCTTCTGCACTAATCTCTTGTGGGGAACTGTGTCAAAGGCCTTCCTGCAGTCTAGGAAAATGCAATCAACCCACCCCTCTCTCTCGTGTCTTACTTCTGTTACCTTGTCATAAAACTCCAGGAGGTTTGTGATACAAGATTTGCCTTCCATGAACCCATGCTGGTTTTCATTAATAATCTTGTTGCGTTCCAGGTGTTCCACCACTCTCCTCCTGATAATCTTCTCCATGACTTTGCACACAATACATGTCAGAGACACAGGTCTGTAGTTTAGTGCCTCATTTCTGTTTCCTTTCTTAAATATGGGGACTACATTTGCTGTCTTCCATTTCTCAGGTAGTTGCCCAGTTTCAAGGGATGTGTGTGTGTGTGTGTGTGTGTGTGTGTGTGTGTACTCACCTATTTGTGGTTGCAGGGGTCGAGTCTTAGCTCCTGGCCCCGCCTCTTCACCGTGTGTGTGTGTGTGTGTGTGTGTGTGTGTGTGTGTGTGTGTGTGTGTGTGTGTGTGTGTGTGGTGTGTATGTGTGGTGTGTGTGTGTGTGTGTGTGTGTGTGTGTGTGTGTGTGTGTGTGTGTGTGTGTGTGTGTGTGTGTGTGTGTGTGTGTGTGTGTGTGTGTGTGTGTGTGTGTGTGTGTGTGTGTGTGTGTGTGTGTGTGTGTGTATGTGTGTGTGTGTGTGTGTGTGTGTGTGTGTGTGTGTGTGTGTGTGTGTACTCACCTAATTGTACTCACCTAATTGTGGTTGCAGGGGTCGAGACTCAGCTCCTGGCCCCGCCTCTTCACTGATCGCTACTGGATCCTCTCTCTCTCTGCTTCCTGAGCTTTGTCATACCTCTTCTTAAAACTATGTATGGTTCCTGCCTCCACTACTTCACTTGCTAGGCTATTCCACTTGCTGACAACTCTATGACTGAAGAAATACTTCCTAACGTCCCTGTGACTCGTCTGAGTCTTCAGCTTCCAGTTGTGACCCCTTGTCCCTGTGTCCCCTCTCTGGAACATCCTATCTCTGTCCACCTTGTCTATTCCCCGCAGTATCTTGTATGTCGTTATCATGTCTCCCCTGACCCTTCTGTCCTCCAGTGTCGTCAGTCCGATTTCCCTTAACCTTTCCTCGTACGACATTCCCTTGAGCTCTGGGACTAGCCTTGTTGCAAACCTTTGTACTTTCTCTAACTTCTTGACGTGCTTGACCAGGTGTGGGTTCCAGACTGGTGCTGCATACTCCAGTATGGGCCTAACATACACAGTGTACAGTGTCTTGAACGATTCCTTATTGAGGTATCGGAACGCTATTCTCAGGTTTGCCAGGCGCCCGTATGCTGCAGCGGTTATTTGGTTGATGTGTGCCTCCGGTGATGTACTCGGTGTTATGGTCACCCCAAGGTCTTTCTCCCTGAGTGAGGTCTGTAGTCTTTGTCCACCTAGCCTATATTCTGTCTGCGGTCTTCTTTGCCCCTCCCCAATCTTCATGACTTTGTGTGTGTGTTGTGTGTGTGTGTGTGTGTATGTGTGTTGTGTGTGTGTGTGTATGTGTGTGTGTGCGCGTGTGCGTTTGCGTGTATCCAATAACGGTGGAGCGGGTGATGCATTGTGTCTTACACCTGCCAGCCGCACATCTCCACACCCCTAAGTTACCACTACCACCACCACCACAACCACCACTACCGCCGCCACCACCACCACCACCACCACTACCGCCGCCACCACCACCACCACCACCACCACCACCACCACCACCACCACCACCACTACTACCACCATTACGACGACCACCCCCACCATCACTACCACCACTACCACGGCCACCACTACAACCACCACCACCACTTCCACCACCATCACCACCACCACCACTACTACCACCACCACTACCACAACCACCACCATTACCACCACCACCATCACCACCACCTCCACCACAACTACCACGACTACCACTACCACCACCATCACTACCACCACTATCACCACTACCACCACTTCCACCACCACCACTACTACCACCACCACTACCACTACCAACATCACCACCACCACCACCTCCACCACAACCACCACCTCCACCACAACCACCATCACCACCCCTACCACCACCACCACCACTACTACCACCACCACTACCACAACCACCACCATTACCACCACCACCATCACCACCACCTCCACCACAACTACCACGACTACAACTACCACCACCATCACTACCACCACTATCACCACTACCACCACTTCCACCACCACCACTACTACCACCACCACTACCACTACCAACATCACCACCACCTCCACCACAACCACCTCCTCCACCACAACCACCATCACCACCACGACTACCACCACTACCACAACCACCATCACCACTACCTCCACCACAACTACCACCTCCACCACAACCACCATCTCCACCACCACCCACACGTTTCCACCACCACCCACACGTTTCCAACACCACCCACACGTTTCCAACACCACCAACACGTTTCCAACACCCACTCGTTTCGAACAACTGACAAGTTTCCAACACCCACACGTTCCCAGCCTTCACACGTTTCCAGCCTTCACACATTTCCAGCACCCACACGTTTCCAGCCTTCACACATTTCCAACACCCACACGTTTCCAGCCTTCACATATTTCCAGCACCCACACGTTTCCAGCCTTCACACATTTCCAACACCCACACGTTTCGAACACCCACACGTTTCGAACACGCACATATCAACCACTGGCTTTGTTTTGATGGTAGGATTCTGAATCCATTTTGTGTCTGTAAATACTTCTGTCTTCTCCTCCTCCTATTTTTCTTTTCCTTCTTCCTCGGCCAGCAGTAACAGCCTGGTTGTTCAGGCCCTGATTCACCGGGAGGCCTGGTCATCGACCGGGCCACGGGGGCGTTGATCCCCGGAATGCTCTCCAGGTAGACTCCAGGTAGACTCTTCCTCCTCCTCCTCCTCCTCCTCGTTTCTCTCTTCTGGTTTTTATTCTCCTAGACTCTTCCTTTCTTTTGTTTTTTGAATGAAAGTAAATACCTCAGCCTCCACCTAGTCCTTTCTCTTCGTTTCTTTTCTTCTCCTCTTTCTCGTCTCTTTCCTCCGCTTTCTGTTCCTCGCCTTTTCCGCCTATTTTTCCTCCGTCAGTTGCAGGTCCCACTTCTGGAAATTTGGACAGCGTAGTGGGCGAGCAACTCTCGTTAGGGCGATGATGTGTCAGGAGGGGGTGGTGGAGAGGGTTCAGGGAGAGAGAAGGGAGGGGGAACAATAGGGGGAGATAATAAAAAGGAGGGAGGAGAGAAGAACATAAGAACATAAGAACATAAGAACGAAGGAACACTGCAGAAGGCCTACTGGCCCATGCGAGGCAGGTCCAAGTCTCCTACCGGCTTAAGCCAATGCACCCAACCTAGTCAGGTCAGGTCACATTGACTTAAGGGAGGAACACGGCAACCGACCTGTTAGCACAAGTTATCAGGTCTAACTCACACCCACCCACATCTACTCATGTATTTATCCAACCTATTTTTAAAGCTACACAACGTTCTGTAAAGCTACACAACGTTCTGGAAGGAGGAAGGGGAGACAGAGTGTGAAAAGGGAGAGAAAATGAGGGAGAGACTAGGAAAGGGGAGGGAGAGAAACTAGGGTGCTGATGTATGAAGCGTCCTGCATGTAGCAGGAACCTACTGGAGGGAGCAAGACATGAAAACCACCAGACGAATGACATGAATACCACCAGACGACTGACGTGAACAATACCAAACTGACATGAACACCACTAGACTGACATAACACCACCAAACTGACATGAACACCACCAGATGACTGACACGAACAGCTCCAGACTGACATGAGCACCACCAAACTGACATGAACACCACCAAACTGACATGAACACCACCAGACTGACATGAATACCAACAAACTGATGTGAACACCATCAGACTGACATGAACACCACCAGATTGACACGATCACCTTCAGACTGACATGAATACCACCAAACGACTGATATGAGCACCACCAGACGACTGACATGAACACCAGACGAATGACATGAACACCACCAGACGACTGACTTGAACAATACCAGACTGACATGAACAATACCAGACTGACATGAACACCACCAGACTGACATGAACAATACCAGACTGACATGAACAATACCAGACTGACATGAACACCACCAGACGACTTACATGGGAGTAACCGGAAGACCGAATTGATCACAGTAAATTGATCTTACACAAGGCAATGGACTGTCTGGCTACTACCAATAAATTGGTACAGAAAGCTGAGATGAGGACAGTAAATCCGAAGGCTCTCTGCCCACCCTCCACTCAAGCAATCTAATGAAAGGGGGAAGGGGAGGATCTTAATACCACACAGCTTTAACTATCCAATGGCATATTTGGGATTTAATCTGGTTAGACAAGCACACAAGAGACTTACACAACATCAGTCTCACGTTCTTATAAAATGCATCAACTTCACTATACTGATTCGTGATACAGTATGGTATTTAATTTCGTTGCCGCATTTTTGGGAGGTTTCTGTAACGTGTATGTAATATGTGTTGGTCTGACTCCCTCCTCCTGCCTCCCCTCCTCTGTTTATACGAGAAAATTACTGAGTTCGCTAAACTATTATTAACTAATGTGTATAGTATGGATTTGAGCTCTTATGGATAACTTTGTTTACAAACATTTATTGTATGATAGTAATATGTATCTTTTATCTACATAAAAGATATAACTTCATTATTAAAGACACTTTAATTTGTTTTACATTCACGACGACGTTTAGTTCCTGGATTTAACTGGTCGCCTTATGTTGTGACGTCAAGAGCTCCTCTGGGTGTGGCTGATGGCTTCCTAACAGTAAGTGAACAGGCAAAGTGCCAGTCCAGGTGCCACATCCTCCTGTCCGAGTAAACCATCCCGACACATCTAAGATGATGCAACCTCGTGTGATTTATACTGTATCATTTGGCTCAGTGTTAAAGTCAACCCATGAATGGTGTTTATTTCTACAACTGTAATATATATATATATATATATATATATATATATATATATATATATATATATATATATATATATATATATATATATATATATATATATATATATATATATATATATATATATATATATATATATATTAGTTTTTCTTCTTCTCTTTTTTAGTAAATGTCTACAGGAGAAGGGGTTACTAGCCCATTGCTCCCGGCATTTTAGTCGCCTCATACGACACGCATGGCTTACGGAGGAAAGATTCTTTTCCACTTCCCCATGGACAATAGAAGAAATAAAGAAGAACAAGAGCTATTTAGAAAAAGGAGAAAAACCTAGATGTATGTATATATATATGCATGTGCATGTCTGTGAAGTGTGACCAAAGTGTAAGTAGGAGTAGCAAGATATCCCTGTTATCTAGCGTGTTTATGAGACAGAAATATATATATATATATATATATATATATATATATATATATATATATATATATATATATATATATATATATATGCAATAAGATCACAGTAAACAGGTGATTTCAGAATATGCAAAACAACCACTCTGAAAGAATAGAGAAATTCCAAGCGCTTTCGTGACTACTCACATTATCAAGGAACTATAGTTCCTTGATAATGTGAGTAGTCACGAAAGCGCTTGGAATTTCTCTATTCTTTCAGAGTGGTTGTTTTGCATATATATATATATATATATATATATATATATATATATATATATATATATATATATATATATATATATATATACATATATATATATATATATATATATACATACAAACACTGATCTCTGGCTGAAGGAGACTTGAACCTACGAACCATGGAACAAGGTTCGCAGTGCTTTACCAATCTACCCACACTGGGCCAATACCTTGGAGTCCAGCTTGCGCTAGACTTTAATCTAAGGCAGCCAGCTTTCAGGGAGAAGGCTTACAGCTTTTCATCTCATCAGCCTTACTAGAGATATTAACACTGCCAGAGATCAGTGTTTGTGTATATTTCACCTGCTCTTGCGAATTCCTTGCATTGTTAATATCTCTAGTAAGGCTGATGCATGCAGGGGATGAGATGAAAAGCTGTAAGCCTTCTCCCTGAAAGCTGGCTGCCTTGGATCAAAGTCTAGCGCAAGCTGGACTCCAAGGTATTGGTCCAGTGTGGGTAGATTGGTAAAGCACTGCGTACCTTGTTCCAAGGTTCGTAGGTTCGAGTCTCCTTCAGCCAGAGATCAGTGTTTGTGTATATTTCACCTGCTCTTGCGAATTCCTTGCATATATATATATATATATATATATATATATATATATATATATATATATATATATATATATATATATATATATATTACTTCAGTTCTTGATACATGGACACTGTTGACACATGGCACTATGATGATATGTAAACACTGCGTTGATATATGGACAATGTTAAAATATAAACATTGTGTTGATACATGGACTCTATTGATACATGGAGTGTTGATATATAAACATTGTGTTTATACATGAACACTTGTGGTGATACATGGACTCAGTGATGCATGGAAACTGTGTTGGTACATAGACATTGTGTTTGTGCATGAACATTTTGTGTTGTTGTATGACACTGTGATGACACATGAAGCGCTTGGAACAAGTACCACAAGGTTGTACTAGCCCTGAAGCACCTGAAACGAATACCAGAAGGTCGTACCACCACTGGAGCGCCTGAAACGAGTACTGCAAGGTTGTACCAACTCTGGAGCGCCTAGAACAAGTACCACAAAGTTGTACCAGTCCTGGAGCACCTAACGTACAATTAATTAGCTCACGAGGAAGGTCTGTGTGAAGTTCCTCAAGTCTTGTTATGTGACGGACGCGTGGAAAAACCTTCACTGCTGATTACCTCTTTGTGGGAAAATCATGAATGCATCTTTGTTTGGAAACGACGTCATAACGTGTGAAGAAGTTCTGGCTACGAGAGCATGGTGCCAATGGCTTGATTACCACACAGACTAGACAATCGAGCCTTCACCACCCCTTGCGCTTTATGGACCACACGGCCTTACCGCTTTGCCTTTTTTTTTCAGTTCCCTTCACTATGTTGGGAAAGTAATAAATTGTGTAACTAGTACCGGGGACCTTCCTACATAGCGGGAGTTGCCAACACCCCTAACTTCGTATATTTAAGTGAGTTCCTGATCAGCTGGGGGTTGTGGTGCCTACGATGAACTGGATGCTGCTAGCACCAACAGCGTTAATGGTCGAGAAGCTTGGTCTGGCACCAGGCTGCGGAGATCCACATCAAGTTGTATCTCTCATGAAAGGTGTCTCGACTCAGACATGTGCTCCTCATTTACAACATCTGGCAAAAAAAAAGACGAGGTTCAATCTCAAGACGCCGTCGTTCACAGTTGACAACATCTGACTTGAAAGAACACTGCATCTTCGTCGCGATCATTGTTTACCTCCAGAATGAAACAATCCAAAGAGGTGGCCCAAAGTAAGGCAGTGAAGGAGTGCTGATAGACCACATGAGAAATCCTTTAAAGACTGTCTTCTTGACACGTGTGAAGAAAAGAAAGACAGATGGCCTCAAGCCGTCCAGGTTCGACTCGAAGTGCAATAAGTTATTTACATGCAGTAGATACACAATGCCAAAAAGATTGTTATGACATGTTCTGTAAACTGCCGGTTAAGTGAGAAAGACTTTCAAAATATGAATGTACTGTTCCTGATCCTGCTCTACCTAGTGTATTAGATATCAGATAATATATAAAGCAATTAATGTCAGAATGTGAATAATAGTGGATATGGATGAGATGTACATGACTATGGTGGTACTACACTCAGTGACCACTTCATTAGGTACGCCAGTCTCCAGTAGTTCTGGGTAGGGTCCCCTTTATCTCCGGAACAACCTGAATTCTTCGTGGCATGGATTCAACAAGTGCTGGAGCCATTCCTTAGAGAATTTGGTTCATGCTAACATGTTAGTATCACGCAGTTGCTGCAAATTTATCGGCTACACAGTAATGTTGCTAATCTCCTGTTCTACTAAGTCCCAAAGTTGCTCTATAGGTCCCCTTCACCAACATCAAGGCTGAGGGACTGATTATCTCATCTTTTTGTATATAATTCTACGTTCTTCACATTATGTCCTTGTGTTGTATTGATAAAGCCACTGGTTGGCGAAACGTCTACAAATAAAGATACCCACATGTTGCACATGTGTCTAATTCTTCATCCTGTCATGTTGACCTTCCGAGTTCATGTAATCAGGTCATCTACACCAGAGACGTCATCAAAGAGAAAGAGGGAGAGGTATGGGGAGCGGGAGAGAGAGAGAGGGAGAGGAAGAGGGAGGGGGAGAGGGAGGGGGAGAGGAAGAGGGAGATGAAGAGGGAGATGGAGAGGGAGAGGGAGAGGAAGAGGGATCTGCAAGGCTCTTTTCTCACTGCCAGTGCACACTAGAACGACGCTCACACCAAGCTATTTTATGTGTACTATAAATTAGCTGAGAATACAGGTTGGTCCCTGACATAATATGTCTGACTGGCTGGTCAGCCAGAGTTGTGTTCTAGATCGCTTGCTTGTCATCTTTGAGAAGAATACTTATAGATATGAAATTTGTTGAGTGCGTCCTCATGGCTTCAGTTTGGCTGAAAGTTCTAAGAGCCATTGACTACTTGACAGTAGATGTTCAACTAAAGATTATAATAAAAAATTTGGCAGATGAAGCAATAAGAAAATAGCAGATATGAGTTCACAAAATCAATTCATGACTGATTTTTTTATGTTGCCCTGGACTGCCATATTGGAAACATGACGAGGTGATACGAGGCAGTGTGAGAGCTGGTGTAAATTTTACCTGGAGGTTACCTGGAGGTTACCTGGAGGTTATTCCGGGGATCAACGCCCCCGCGGCCCGGTCCATGACCAGGCCTCCCGATGGATCAGGGCCTGATCAACTAGGCTGTTACTGCTGGCCGCACGCAGTCCAACGTACGAGCCACAGCCCGGCTGATCCGGCACTGACTTTAGGTATCTGTCCAGCTCTCTCTTGAAGGCAGCCAGGGGTTTATTGGCAATTCCCCTAATGCTTGATGGGAGGCTGTTGAACAGTCTTGGGCCCCGGACACTTATGGTGTTTTCCCTTAGTGTACCAATGGCGCCCCTACTTTTTATTGGGGGCATTTTGCATCGCCTGCCCAGTCTTTTACTTTCGTAGGGAGTGATTTCTGTGTGCAGATTTGGGACCATTCCTTCCAAGATTTTCCAAGTGTAGATTATGATATATCTCTCCCTCCTGCGTTCCAACGAGTACAAGTCAAGTGCTTCCAAGCGTTCCCAGTAGTTAAGGTGCTTGACAGAACTTATACGTGCAGTAAAGGATCTCTGTACACTCTCTAGATCTGCGATTTCACCTGCTTTGAATGGAGATGTTAATGTACAGCAGTATTCCAGCCTAGAGAGAACAAGTGATTTGAAAAGGATCATCATTGGCTTGGCATCTCTCGTTTTGAACGTTCTCATTATCCATCCTATCATTTTCTTTGCACGTGCGATCGTGGCACTGTTGTGATCCTTGAAAGTGAGATCCTCAGACATTACTACTCCCAGGTCATTATCTCCTCCAGTTTTCCATAACGGAGTAGTTGGAATTTGTCCTCATTGAACATCATATTGTTTACCGTTGCCCACTGGAAAACTTTGTTTATATCTTCTTGGAGGTTAACCGCGTCCTCAGCAGATGACAGCCTCATGCAGATCCTAGTATCATCCGCAAAGGATGATACGGTGCTGTGATGTATATCTCATACACTTGTTTGTATTGACTTCTTGTTGCAAAGTTGTAAGATATTGCAAAATTGTATTGATCATAAAACCCTCCCTGACCTACAAAATTGGTAAGATGTACAATGTTCTAGTCAACATCAGATGAAAGAAAAAGAGTTAGATGATCTAAATTTCAAAGTTTCTTGCGAGAAATGTCAATAGATTGCATTATAAAAAATTTGAAATTTGTGTTTTTTTTTTTTAGGAGTTTTTTTGGGAGAATAAGAGTCAATAAAAACAAAATGGTAAAACATATTGCAAACCCCATCTGAAGATTAATAGAACCATCATTCATCAATAATGTGTGAAAAAATCATGACACTCCTATTATTATTCTTTGAAAAAAAATTAAACAAATGTCAATTACTTATTCCTGAGTTATTCACATTTTTGTTCCTATAAAATTCTATGGACATGGCGCGCCAAATCTGAGCGAGTTGCAAACCCCTATCATTGTTGATAACCCAGAGTGAGCGTGTTGCAAACCCCTATCATTGTTGATAACCCAGAGTGAGCGTGTTGCAAACCCCTATCATTGTTGATAACCCAGAGTGAGCGTGTTGCAAACCCCTATCATTGTTGATAACCCAGAGTGAGCGTGTTACAAACCCCTATCATTGTTGATAACCCAGAGTGAGCGTGTTGCAAACCCCTATCATTGTTGATAACCCAGAGTGAGCGTGTTGCAAACCCCTATCATTGTTGATAACCCAGAGTGAGCGTGTTGCAAACCCCTATCATTGTTGATAACCGAGAGTGAGCGTGTTGCAAACCCCTATCATTGTTGATAACCCAGAGCGAGCGTGTTGCAAACCCCTATCATTGTTGATAACCCAGAGTGAGCGTGTTGCAAACCCCTATCATTGTTGATAACCCAGAGTGAGCGTGTTGCAAACCCCTATCATTGTTGATAACCCAGAGTGAGCGTGTTGCAAACCCCTATCATTGTTGATAACCCAGAGTGAGCGTGTTGCAAACCCCTATCATTGTTGATAACCCAGAGTGAGCGTGTTGCAAACCCCTATCATTGTTGATAACCCAGAGTGAGCGTCTTGCAAACCCCTATCATTGTTGATAACCCAGAGTGAGCGTGTTGCAAACCCCTATCATTGTTGATAACCCAGAGTGAGCGTGTTGCAAACCCCTATCATTGTTGATAACCCAGAGTGAGCGTGTTGCAAACCCCTATCATTGTTGATAACCCAGAGTGAGCGTGTTGCAAACCCCTATCATTGTTGATAACCCAGAGTGAGCGTGTTGCAAACCCCTATCATTGTTGATAACCCAGAGTGAGCATGTTGCAAACCCCTATCATTGTTGATAACCCAGAGTGAGCGTGTTGCAAACCCCTATCATTGTTGATAACCCAGAGTGAGCGTGTTGCAAACCCCTATCATTGTTGATAACCCAGAGTGAGCGTGTTGCAAACCCCTATCATTGTTGATAACCCAGAGTGAGCGTGTTGCAAACCCCTATCATTGTTGATAACCCAGAGTGAGCGTGTTGCAAACCCCTATCATTGTTGATAACCCAGAGTGAGCGTGTTGCAAACCCCTATCATTGTTGACAACCCAGAGTGGGCGTGTTGCAAACCCAGAGTGAGCGTGTGCAAACTCCTATCATTGTTGATAACCCAGAGTGAGCGTGTTGCAAACCCCTATCATTGTTGATAACCCAGAGTGAGCGTGTTGCAAACCCCTATCATTGTTGATAACCCAGAGGCAACTGAGCAGCAACAACTCTGTGCTCTTCTCTTTAGTCGTCATAGAACATGCAGTGTTGAGTATTTAGAATGAAATAATCATAACAATAGTAATTTTTGGAGTAAAAAAAATAATAAAACGCTAATTGCCAACATGTCCTCTTGATGACAGCAAAAGCATAAAAATTACATTTTTTTTAAAAATATACTTAGAAAAATGATACAAACAAGCTGATTGCATCAACATGTTGCCAGAATTTTGCACTATTTTTTTGGTAAGAAAACCTAAAATTCCCAAAAATTTTCAACTTCAATTTCATGATCTCTAAATAACTGTCCCTGACTCAGACACAGCTGAGATCAGCTGTGTCTGAGTCAGCTAAACACTAAACCTTAATTTTTCAAGGAGTGTACCTGTAAACCAGCGGAAAGACTCGGTCAGACGACGAAAAGCTCCAGCCGACGGGTTATCATATGGCTAAGACCAGTGTCAGGAAACATTCATCCTGTTTCTTGACGAATCTTACTTACCTAACCTAAGCTAACCTAACCTAAGCTAACCTAACCTAAGTTAACCTAACCTGCCCTAACCTAACCTATGCTAACCTAACCTAACTTAACCTAAGCTAATCTAACCTAACCTAACCTAACCTAACCTAAGCTAACCTAACCTAACCTAACCTAACCTAAGTTAACCTAACTTAACCTAACCTAACTTAACCTAACCTAACCTAACCTAACCTAAGCTAATCTAACCTAACCTAACCTAACCTAACTTAACCTAACCTAACCTAACCTAACCTAAGCTAACCTAACCTAACCTAACCTAACCTAACCTAACTTAACCTAACCTAACCTAACCTAACCTAAGCTAACCTAACCTAACCTAACCTAACTTAACCTAACCTAACCTAACCTAACCTGACTAAACTCTGTAATATCTTGGCTATGGAAGCTCGTTCAGCAAGGGAACCTAAATTTAATGTTATTAATGATCTGCTAGCCGTACAGCCTGAAGAATCACCTTGGATAATATTTAGACTTAAGTTCTTTTTGCTTAAAACAATTTATTAATCAGTTGTGGCTATATTAATGTAATTGTTACATATTATGAATTTCATGTATTCTTTTGTGATCAATCTTCGTTCGTGTGACCATTAATATGCAATGGAAGGATTATTTGCTATGCATTTTTTAAGTCTCTAAATCTGGCTTTACTATATAAGTGCGGTGATCAAACAACATATTATCGAAAATTTGTTGCGTTCCATTTTATTTCAATAAAAAAATGGAAGGTTATTGTTGGCTTCAGTTGATTAATCTATTTACACTCTACTCCTTATAAATGTGATTCTTTTTTAGTTTTTAGTTTAAGGAGAGTTGGGAACCCGGCACTGTGCCTGGCTCCAGGGGTCGGGTTGGCTAGCTTCGTTCCTGATCTGCACCTCCCCTGCTGTCCTCACACCGGCTCCAGGGGTCGGGTTGGCTAGCTACGTCCCTGATCTGCACCTCCCTTGCTGTCCTCACACCGGCTCCAGAGGTCGGGTTGGCTAGCTACGTCCCTGATCTGCACCTCTCCTGAGGTCCTCACATGGGCTCCAGGGATCGGGTTGGCTAGCTACGTCCCTGATCCGCACCTCCCCTGCTGTCCTCACACCGGCTCCAGAGGTCGGGTTGGCTAGCTACG
The DNA here is from genome assembly GCF_038502225.1 of Cherax quadricarinatus. Lineage (NCBI taxonomy): Eukaryota > Metazoa > Arthropoda > Malacostraca > Decapoda > Parastacidae > Cherax > Cherax quadricarinatus. Next base: position 29,041 of record NW_027197824.1, read on the forward strand.
TCCCTGATCTGCACCTCCCCTGCTGTCCTCACACCGGCTCCAGAGGTCGGGTTGGCTAGCTACGTCCCTGATCCGCACCTCCCCTGCTGTCCTCACACCGGCTCCAGAGGTCGGGTTGGCTAGCTACGTCCCTGATCTGCACCTCCCCTGCTGTCCTCACACCGGCTCCAGAGGTCGGGTTGGCTAGCTACGTCCCTGATCCGCACCTCTCCTGAGGTCCTCACATGGGCTCCAGGGATCGGGTTGGCTAGCTACGTCCCTGATCCGCACCTCCCCTGCTGTCCTCACACCGTCTAAATCATTCCAACGTTTCCCAGGTATTCTACATGAATTTGAGTAAAAGAATCTTAATCACTACACAAAAACGTCGTGTAAATAAAGCGCTCATCCTGCCGCTGTGTCGTTGCTTTCAGATTGTGTCGCTGTTTTATCACTCTTTTATGCCCACTGCTGACTCAGGTGGTGGAGAGTACGCGACGACATTAATACACGCCACGACACCTTAAAACACGCGAGGACACTTTAAAACATGCGAATACACTTTAAAAACACGCGAGGACACTTTAAAACATGCGAATACACTTTAAAACACTCGAGAAACTTTAAAGCACGCGAAGATTTTAAAACAAGCGAGGACACTTTAAAACACACGAAGCTGACTTTAAAATACAGAACAAAACGTCTCGCTCCAAGCTTGTTCTGCAATGTTTATATTGTATTCAGTAGTGCGACCAACTGGATACAGTAAAGTGAAGAGCTGCCTCTGTACGCATCACACAGAAGAGCTTACTTGTGCGTATCAAACAGAAGAGCTTACTTTCTGCGTATCAAACAGAAGAGCTTACTTTCTGCGTATCGAACAGAAGAGCTTACTTTGTGCGTATCAAACAGAAGAGCTTACTTTGTGCGTATCAAACAGAAGAGCTGACTGTGCGTATCTAACAGAAGAGCTTACTCTGTACGCATCAAACAGAAGAACTTACTTTCTGCGTATCAAACAGAAGAGCTTACTTTCTGCATATCAAACAGAAGAGCTTACTTTCTGCGCATCAAACAGAAGAGCTTACTTTCTGCGTATCAAACAGAAGAGCTTACTTTCTGCGTATCAAACAGAAGAGCTTACTTTCTGCGTATCGAACAGAAGAGCTTACTTTCTGCGTATCGAACAGAAGAGCTTACTTTGTGCGTATCAAACAGAAGAGCTTACTCTGTGCGTATCAAACAGAAGAGCTTACTCTGTACGTATCAAGCAAAAGAGCTTACTTTGTGCGTATCAAACAGAACAGCTTACTCTGTGCGTATCTAACAGAAGAGCTTACTCTGTACGCATCAAACAGAAGAGCTTACTTTCTGTGTATCAAACAGAAGAGCTTACTTTCTGCGTATCAAACAGAAGAGCTTACTTTCTGCGTATCGAACAGAAGAGCTTACTTTGTGCGTATCAAACAGAAGAGCTTACTCTGTGCGTATCAAACAGAAGAGCTTACTCTGTACGTATCAAGCAAAAGAGCTTACTCTGTGCATATCAAACAGAAGAGCTTACTCTGTGCGTATCAAACAGAAGAGCTTACTCTGTACGTATCAAGCAAAAGAGCTTACTCTGTGCATATCAAACAGAAGAGCTTACTCTGTGCGTATCAAACAGAAGAGCTTACTTTCTGCGTATCAAACAGAAGAGCTTACTTTCTGCGTATCGAACAGAAGAGCTTACTTTCTGCGTATCGAACAGAAGAGCTTACTTTCTGCATATCAAACAGAAGAGCTTACTTTCTGCGTATCAAACAGAAGAGCTTACTTTCTGCGTATCGAACAGAAGAGCTAACTTTGTGCGTATCAAACAGAAGAGCTTACTCTGTGCGTATCTAACAGAAGAGCTTACTCTGTACGCATCAAACAGAAGAGCTTACTTTCTGTGTATCAAACAGAAGAGCTTACTTTCTGCGTATCAAACAGAAGAGCTTACTTTCTGCGTATCAAACAGAAGAGCTTACTTTGTGCGTATCAAACTGAAGAGCTTACTCTGTGCGTATCAGACAGAAGAGCTTACTCTGTGCATATCAAACAGAAGAGCTTACTCTGTGCGTATCAAACAGAAGAGCTTACTTTCTGCGTATCAAACAGAAGAGCTTACTTTCTGCGTATCAAACAGAAGAGCTTACTTTCTGCGTATCGAACAGAAGAGCTTACTTTCTGCGTATCGAACAGAAGAGCTTACTTTCTGCATATCAAACAGAAGAGCTTACTTTGTGCGTATCAAACAGAAGAGCTTACTCTGTGCGTATCAGACAGAAGAGCTTACTCTGTGCATATCAAACAGAAGAGCTTACTCTGTACGCATCAAACAGAAGAGCTTACTTTCTGCGTATCAAACAGAAGAGCTTACTTTGTGCGTATCAAACTGAAGAGCTTACTTTGTGCGTATCAAACAGAAGAGCTTACTCTGTGCGTATCAAACAGAAGAGCTTACTCTGTACGTATCAAACAGAAGAGCTTACTCTGTGCGAATCAAACAGAAGAGCTTACTCTGTGCGTATCAAACAGAAGAGCTTACTTTGTGCGTATCAAACAGAAGAGCTTACTTTCTGCATATCAAACAGAAGAGCTTACTTTGTGCGTATCATACAGAAGAGCTTACTCTGTACGCATCAAACAGAAGAGCTTACTTTGTGCGTATCAAACAGAAGAGCTTACTTTGTGCGTATCAAACAGAAGAGCTTACTTTCTGCGTATCAAACAGAAGAGCTTACTTTGTGCGTATCAAACAGAAGAGCTTACTCTGTGCGTATCAAACAGAAGAGCTTACTTTCTGCGTATCAAACAGAAGAGCTTACTTTCTGCGTATCATACAGAAGAGCTTACTCTGTACGCATCAAACAGAAGAGCTTACTTTGTGCATATCAAACAGAAGAGCTTACTTTGTGCGTATCATACAGAAGAGCTTACTCTGTACGCATCAAACAGAAGAGCTTACTTTCTGCGTATCAAACAGAAGAGCTTACTTTGTGCGTATCAAACAGAAGAGCTTACTCTGTGCGTATCAAACAGAAGAGCTTACTTTCTGCGTATCAAACAGAAGAGCTTACTTTCTGCATATCGAACAGAAGAGCTTACTTTCTGCGTATCGAACAGAAGAGCTTACTTTCTGCATATCAAACAGAAGAGCTTACTTTCTGCGTATCAAACAGAAGAGCTTACTTTCTGCGTATCGAACAGAAGAGCTAACTTTGTGCGTATCAAACAGAAGAGCTTACTCTGTGCGTATCTAACAGAAGAGCTTACTCTGTACGCATCAAACAGAAGAGCTTACTTTCTGTGTATCAAACAGAAGAGCTTACTTTCTGCGTATCAAACAGAAGAGCTTACTTTCTGCGTATCGAACAGAAGAGCTTACTTTGTGCGTATCAAACAGATGAGCTTACTCTGTGCGTATAAAACAGAAGAGCTTACTCTGTACGTATCA
>NW_027197824.1:35000-54299 GCF_038502225.1 Cherax quadricarinatus
AAGAAACTAGAGAAAGTGCAAAGGTTTGCAACAAGACTAGTCCCAGAGCTAAGAGGTATGTCCTACGAGGAGAGGTTAAGGGAAATCAACCTGACGACACTGGAGGACAGGAGAGATAGGGGGGACATGATAACGACATACAAAATACTGAGAGGAATTGACAAGGTGGACAAAGACAGGATGTTCCAGAGATTGGACACAGTAACAAGGGGACACAGTTGGAAGTTGAAGACACAGATGAATCACAGGGATGTTAGGAAGTATTTCTTCAGCCACAGAGTAGTCAGGAAGTGGAATAGTTTGGGAAGCGATGTAGTGGAGGCAGGATCCATACATAGCTTTAAGCAGAGGTATGATAAAGCTCACGGTTCAGGGAGAGTGACCTCGTAGCGACCAGTGAAGAGGTGGGGCCAGGAGCTTGAACTCGACCCCTGCAACCTCAACTAGGTGAGTACAACTAGGTGAGTACATACACACACACACATCATGGGAGTACTCCCATGGCTGCAAAGAGGTCATCACAAATAGATAAAAAGATAGATACACCCACACAGGGGAGACAAGGTGCTCAGAGAGACTGACAGACACACAGGTGTTGTTGTCGAAAACTAAAAGCGGCGATCAATGGATATTAGGAAGTATTTCTTAAGTCTTAAAGTGGACTGAACTGTAAGAATTGGAAGAAAAATTTATTTAAGGTTTTAAGATAAAATGAGAGGGACCAAGCTGTTAGATTCTACATCTGTGGAGTGTGTGTTGAGAGGCGAGGACCAGGGGCTAAGACGCGACCCTTTCACGAGTAGCTCGGTAAGTGCAACTTGGTGAGTGCAACTTTGTGAGTGCACTCATATCATGTGAAGGCAGCATCTTACATACAATCCAGAACTTAATTAACGATGTTTACAATCTGCACTCGTCACTATGCGGCCAAAAACCACTTCTAAAACGCACCCAAAGTGGTCAGGGTGATTAACTTTTCTTACTTCTCTCTCTCTTCCTGTCTACCTCAAAAACTGCTCTATCCATCCTCAATCCTTCCTCCTCCTCATTCTTGTCATCGATTCTATCGACTACCAAACTTTTAAATAATATATTTGTAGAGGAGCTTAGGACCAAGTCAAACCTACTGATGATTCTGGAGTTCACTGCTCGGCGAACCAGTCCTGGACAGAGCTTCCTGGCTCCTGGTTTGATTTGTCGGACTATCAGTGCTGACAGAGGCAGTCTAACGTAAAACTTACAGTCCGAGTGATCAAGAACTGTCTGGAGGAATCCGTCAGTTTTCTTCTTGAAAAAAGAGGTCAATTGGCAATTCTACTAAAGTGGGGGAAGATTAAAGGAACTGATCCTCACCTCACAAGTAGAGAGAAGGATGAGCGAATATCAAAACTGGTATACAATACCGACACATAGGCAACATTTAGGCAAATTTATTCCGAACGTTTCGCCTACACAGTAGGCTTCTTCAGTCGAGTTCAGAAAGTAGGCAGGAGCAGTAGAGATGTGAAGACGATGTAATCAGTCCATCACCCTTGAAGTCGTAGATTTGAGGTTGTCAGTTCCTCAGCCTGAAGAAGAGTTCTGTTCCATAGTCTGAAACAGTCTGAATAAACATTCTCTCTTCTAGCACTCCGCATCTCTCCTGCCGACAGTATATAAGTTTCCACCCTGTCGCTTGTTTATTCAGACTGTTTCAGACTATGGAACAGAACTCTTCTCCAGGCTGAGGGACTGACAACCTCAAATCTACGACTTCAAGGGTGATGGACTGATTACATCGTCTTCACATCTCTGCTGCTCCTGCTTACTTTCTGTACTCGACTGAAGAAGCCTACTGTGTAGGCGTAACGTTTCGGAATAAAGTTGCCTAAATGTTGCCTATGTGTCTTACCTACCATCCTAGAGAGAAGGATCATGGGAGGTATGACCATAACATATAAGATAATAAGGTGTACTGACAGAGTTGACAGCAACAGGTTCTTTGACACACGACGCTGTAGAAGAGAGGACGTAGATGGGAGGTTAACTATTACATGAACTTCGATTAATGAAATGTGCAGTGAGATAAATTTCAGAGGTAGTAGAGACAAATTTCTGTAGAACCAGCCACTTAAAGAGGAAGTGGAAGTAAGCACCTGTAGAAACAGTAACATGAAGTGGAGGTAGCAGCTCGCAGTCATATGGTAAACCGCTCGGAGGAGCTTCACTTCGCTTTGACCGAGACCTTCAGCTGGCTTTCCATGTCAGCTGAAGGTCTCGGTCAAAGCAACACACAGGCCCAGGAGCCTTAACTCAACACCAGCAAACTCCACTAGGTAAATACATTACGCATTTACAGAGTAAAAACTGAAGATAGGACACCACGAGCGTAGATACGCCAGTAACCATAAATAAGTGCGAGTACACACTGCACTTTCGGGGCCAGAGGCCAGTGTGAAATATAGGTTATCACACTTCATATATCAGGACTGTAAGAAGGTATTTAATACTGACACAACTGGAAGAGCTAACAGGGATTACGGAAAATTCCTTCGCTGGATCAGGGAATTATCTGACAGGAAGACGGAAAGTTACAGGTAAAAACGACTGTAGATGGCAGACAAAACAAGAATCTTTGGTGAAAATCTCATACATGTGGTGAATAACATCAGTGGTATACGCATGAGTTGTGTAGTGACTGCCTTCATGAGAAGGAATAATAATATGACATAATATAAACATTACCAAGCACTATACCCCTGTGGATCATAGAGCGCCACGGATAGGAATGTGGAGGGAAGGAAGGGGGGGGGGAGGAGTGTGCGAAGGGTAGGGATATTAGAAGGGTAGAGGTGCGCAAGAGGTTGGAGTGTGTTAAGGTAAAGGGAGTAGGATGGCTAGGGATTAGCGGCTGGGGAGGGGGAAGGATAGCTCGAGTGTAAAATTGGTATCATAGTTGGTGCACATTACACATATAAGATCAGTACTAGACACATCGCCAGCGTAAAGAGTTAGGTTAGTATCTGTATTACACATCCTCAACTTATCCTGTGAGCGCAGCGTCAACACCTGTCACAGCATGTAAATAATTCTAGGAAGTTGAAACTCTTTACTGGGAGCTAAAGGGCATCAACTGCGAGAAGCCTGACGGGAGGATCAGTGATCCAGAGGTAACAACATCACCTACAAAACACCAAGAAAATCCGATCACAATACGAACTTTATTATATTTCCAGATCATCACATACCAACATAGTGAGCGTGGATGATAATCTTTACTAAACCATAAAATAAATAGACGCATTTCTGTCGCTGCGCGCTATGAAGGACATATACTGTTCTGACATGGGAGGAGGCAGGAGAAAACATTGACGGAAGATGAGCAATAAAGAAGGAAGGAACAATAAAGAGACAGGAATGAGTTAGGGAGAAAAAAGTGGAACCAGAGGTTAAAAGGAGATACAATTGCTCCCAATTTATTTCAGATAGTTAAGAGATAGCTATGCAGCGGCTCCAAGAGCTGGAGCAGAACCTCCACAAAAATAAACCAGTTTGATGCCTACGTACACATTAAAGGTAACGACCCGCTGTGTTCCCAGCTGCAGGTTGCTCTGCTAATGCAAGAAAAATGCCCTCCATCATTTTTGCCATATTTTTCGTTTTTCCTGGCACCCCCACCCAGCTTAAGACACCCACACCATGGAAACTGAAATTTTGAACTTTTTTTTTTTTTTACACTTTTCCTATGGATGGATTTCAAATGGTTTTTAAAATAAATATAGCTAATCAATTACAACAATTATAATTTTTTACTGCTACTTTTCTACTATTTCTACTACCACTACTACTGCTACCACTACTACTACTACTTCTACTACTACTCCCATTACTACTACCATTACTACTACTATTGCTACTACTACTTCTACTACTACTATTGCTACTACTACTTCTACTACTACTATTGCTACTACTACTTCTACTACTACTATTGCTACTACTACTACTACTACTACTACTTCTACTACTACTATTGCTACTACTACTACTACTACTACTACTTCTACTACTACTACTTCTACTACTACTATTGCTACTACTACTTCTACTACTACTATTGCTACTACTACTTCTACTACTACTATTGCTACTACTACTTCTACTACTACTACTACTACTAATAATAATAATAGCAGCAATATTAATAATATGACATGAATAATAGTATCACAAATTATCAAGATAAATTTAGTGATTTTTTTCATGGCAACAACGTCAGTTGATTGGGCAGAGAACTTTATTACACGGCCAATTACCTTGGGAAAGTTGACCGAGATCTCAAAGACTATTAGATAAGTCACATCAGAGGAACAATGAAAAAGTTTAGCCTCAATAAGAGTTCAGTAGCCTATGAAGGTAATATCTTTTTTTTTTTTTAGTATCCCGTTGTCACTGAAGCAGCTAGTTTACTGTGCACTCCACGTGTCCTACCTTCCCGGGGCAACACAGCTGCACAAGTCATCAAGAAAGAAGAAGACGTACGACACTTCCCTACCTCGGGAGCCAATACCGGGTCACATCATGGAAAAGACCCGGGCCGAGACCTTACAACAGGAAATTCTCGTGCATGCAGAGGAGGGTAGCGCAAGAGTATACTGATAAACGATAAACCTAGCAAATAAACCCTTAAATAAGTAACTAACACGAGTAAACTTAGGTGTATAGTATAGGTATATCAGTATAGGAATATAATGATGTTTTATCTGTTAAGAGCAAATTTAGGAGACCTGCTCAAATTCTTTGGTATCTTATTTTTACTAATAAGATCCCTTGATATTGGCTTCTGTATTAACTCTATATTCCTTAACACGTAGACTATGAGAAAGTAACTATAAGGCTAACTCCATACTTTACAATCAGTTTCAAAAGCGTGTGTGTATGTACCAGCTTACAAGAAGTAATTTAATCAAGTCAGAATTGGGGTACCACAACATCCGTCAGTTTTTTTTTTATTTTATTCTGGAAGCTGCTCTGTAAATGTGCTTATTTAGGTTCATGTTACCACAGTTGGTTATAAATCTAGGCAGGCTTCGAACTGCATTCCTATGACATTCAAATTCACTGTCTAATTCTCAAACATTCTCTAACATGTACACAAGGACAAGGAAAGGGTGCAAATAGACCTGGACACACTGCGCGGCTGGTCAGTCAAATAGCTACTGGAATTCATCCCCAGAAAATTCAAGACTGAAAATTGGGGAATGGAAACTGAGTATAGACTCGGGAGACAGAGGCTGCAAGCTTCATTCAAGGAGATAAACCTTGGGGTGAGCATAGTGCTAACTGCCCACCATATCGCCAGAGGCACACGTCAACCAAATAACCTCTTCGGTGAATGCAAAATAGTTGTCAGTAATCTCGACAAAGTTATTCACGCTCCTGTATATGACATATTTTAGGCTCATCTTGGAGTATGCAGCACCAGCATGAAGCCCAGATAAATCACGTTAAAACTGAACAAAGTGCAGAGGTATGCAACGAGACTTACCCCAGAGCTACGCGGAATGGACTATGAGGAGAGGGTAAAGGAATTAAAGTTGATTGACATTAAAAGAAAATACCAAGGAAACAAGATAATATAAATATCCAGAAACAGACTGTTCGATAGGTGCTAAGCAGATAATCGAAGGTATAATTGAGAGTTAAAGATACATGAATTACACGGATATCAGGAAGTATTTTTTCAACCTCAAGATGGTCAGAAAGTGGAATGACCTGGACGACGAAGTAATAGAGGCAGTCTCCATACTTATATTAAATAACAGGTTTGATATGGCCCATGAGGGTGAGAGAAGGTAAATCCATTAACTGCACATTCACTTTTCATGCACTCACGTGCAGGCACACATAGTCACGTGCAGGCATACATACTCACCTACAGGCACATACACTCACATGTAGGAACACACTCACGTGCAGACACACACACACGTGCAGGCACACACACACTCACCTGCAGACATGCGTACTCAACTGCAGACATACGTACTCAAATGCAGACATACGTACTCAATTGCAGACATACGTACTCAATTGCAGACATACGTACTCACCTGCAGACATACGTACTCACCTACTGACATACGTACTCACCTGCAGGCATACGTACTTACCTGCCGACATCCGTACTTACCTGCAGACATACGTACTCACCTACAGGCATACATACTCACCTACAGGCATACTTACTCACCTGCAGACATACGTACTCATCTACAGGCATACGTACTCACGTAAAAACACACTCATACTTTGTAACTTCTCCTCCCAATTACCATGTTGCACTACACTTAAAAAACACAAAACTAATTTGCTCTTATATTCACGAACTTCTGCATATTAATCGTCTAAAAAGAAAAAATAAGATACGGATTTCGTGCAGGTATATAAACACGTTTAATCTCCCTTGGAAACATCAACCCAAAAAAATCATCGAGGAGTGGGGAAAAAATATTGAAATATAAAGAACGAAAGCCACAATATTGCTTACTGCTTCATCGAGAGAGAGTTCACTGCACTTACATCCCTCGTGCCCAGTTTTGGGAGTCGAAGTCCCCATTTTCTTCGCCTTTATTCTCTGCGGTTCGCCTGCTATATTCCTCTGCTGTGGACTGGCAAGGCGCAAGGAGGCCTCTGCCAGATGGGTTAGAAGCTCCACTGAAAGGGTCATCATATGTTTAATAAATTCGTCAGGAGAACTGTTCGTTTTTCTCCTGAGAAACAAAATACTCCGACTTTCCGTTGTTGGAACGAGATCGTAGGACTGAATGTTACCAAGGAATATTCGGATGTGTTATCACAGGATTGCAAGGTCCCGAGGGATATTCAGATGTGTTATCGCAGGATTGCAGGTTCCAGAGGAATATTCAGATACTTTATTACATGACTGCAAGTTCCTGAGGGGTATTCGAACATGTTTACGGAACGATGATAGACTCAAGGTGTTTGTGCAATACTGCCCAATACAACATTCAGCATAACATTCTTAACGAGTTTAAATATTCAGACTGGTTGGCTTGATGCTGGTGAAGGTCACTGAATTCAGTTCATTGGATCTACAGATATGAAATAATAATTTGTACAGACTGTTCTGCAATATATACGAAAATAGAGTCTAACGGTTTATTCCAAGAAGAAATATAAGACAAAATAGAAAAGAATGATTTAAAGGAGAGAGAATTGTAAACAAGGAAAGACTTGGAACAAAGACAGGAAATGGATCAATCAGAAAAATTATCAGAAATCCATACTGGACGGAAATAAATATACAAATGTGAGAAGTAAGGAAGAAAGAAACTGTTAGAGATAAAAAAGTGGACAAAAGCGAGTTAAAATCAAATCCTTTATTCGAGTTTGTAAAAAAGTAAACTGATTGTTAAAGACAAAATATATAGAATAAACGATTACTACAGATGCATTGAAGATGAGGAGGAAATGTGTAAAGTATTAAATAGAAAATTTCGGAATGTATTTACAAAATAAGGTGTTTTATTTATAAATAATTTGCATCCAAAATAGATAGCCGAAACAGAGGATGTTTAAATAACTAAAGAGGAAGTAAAGAAAGTACTTCAGGATGCTAAAATGAAAAATATGATGAAAAAAGACGGAATATCATGAGGAGGGGGGGAGTTCAAAGGATGTCCAGAAGTCATGCTATCCACTTCGGGAATTTTTTTAGGATTTGTTTTCAAGAAGGTAAACTGACAACTAGATGAAAGTTAGCATGCTGACAATATTTAAGAGTAATAAAAACAGAAAAAAAACACGTGAAACTATAGGACAGTTCCGCAAACAAATGTTTTAAAAATATTGAAAAAAAAACTGCAGGAAATTGGATAAAATAATTGGAGAACAAAAGTTTACTAACTAGCAAACAATTCGGTTTCCGGTTTGTAAATTGATGTATATCAGGGAATTTGTTCAAGAAAAAGATGTGGATGAGCTGATTGTATTTATTATGACATTAAGAAAGCTTTTGCAAGAGTTTACAATTAAAGACTTATCTGGAAGCTGCGAAATATCGGAGGAATAAAAGTTGAATTATTACAGTGGATAAGAGACTTCCTGTTGAAAGGAAATTACGAATATTTATGAAAAAAAATGTGTGTGAGGAGACGTGACTACTGGTGTTCAACAATGTGTATGAGGAGACGTGACTACTGGTGTTCAACAATGTGTATGAGGAGACGTGACTACTGGTGTTCAACAATGTGTATGAGGAGACGTGACTACTGGTGTTCAACAATGTGTATGAGGAGACGTGACCACTGGTGTTCCACAATGTGTATGAGGAGACGTGACTACTGGTGTTCAACAACGTGTATGAGGAGACGTGACTACTGGTGTTCAACAATGTGTATGAAGAGACGTGACTACTGGTGTTCCACAATGTGTATGAAGAGACGTGACTACTGGTGTTCCACAATGTGTATGAGGAGACGTGACCACTGGTGTTCCACAATGTGTATGAGGAGACGTGACCACTGGTGTTCCACAATGTGTATGAGGAGACGTGACTACTGGTGTTCAACAATGTGTATGAAGAGACGTGACTACTGGTGTTCCACAATGTGTATGAAGAGACGTGACTACTGGTGTTCCACAATGTGTATGAGGAGACGTGACTACTGGTGTTCCACAATGTGTATGAGGAGACGTGACTACTGGTGTTCCACAATGTGTATGAAGTGACGTGACTACTGGTGTTCCACAATGTGTATGAGGAGACGTGACTACTGGTGTTCCACAATGTGTATGAGGAGACGTGACTACTGGTGTTCCACAATGTGTATGAGGAGACGTGACTACTGGTGTTCCACAATGTGTATGAGGAGACGTGACTACTGGTGTTCCACAATGTGTATGAGGAGACGTGACTACTGGTGTTCCACAATGTGTATGAGGAGACGTGACTACTGGTGTTCCACAATGTGTATGAGGAGACGTGACTACTGGTGTTCCACAATGTGTATGAGGAGACGTGACTACTGGTGTTCCACAATGTGTATGAGGAGACGTGACTACTGGTGTTCCACAATGTGTATGAGGAGACGTGACTACTGGTGTTCCACAATGTGTATGAGGAGACGTGACTACTGGTGTTCCACAATGTGTATGAGGAGACGTGACTACTGGTGTTCCACAATGTGTATGAGGAGACGTGACTACTGGTGTTCCACAATGTGTATGAGGAGACGTGACTACTGGTGTTCCACAATGTGTATGAGGAGACGTGACTACTGGTGTTCCACAATGTGTATGAGGAGACGTGACTACTGGTGTTCCACAATGTGTATGAGGAGACGTGACTACTGGTGTTCCACAATGTGTATGAGGAGACGTGACTACTGGTGTTCCACAATGTGTATGAGGAGACGTGACTACTGGTGTTCCACAATGTGTATGAGGAGACGTGACTACTGGTGTTCCACAATGTGTATGAGGAGACGTGACTACTGGTGTTCCACAATGTGTATGAGGAGACGTGACTACTGGTGTTCCACAATGTGTATGAGGAGACGTGACTACTGGTGTTCCACAATGTGTATGAGGAGACGTGACTACTGTTGTTCCACAATGTGTATGAGGAGACGTGACTACTGGTGTTCCACAATGTGTATGAGGAGACGTGACTACTGGTGTTCCACAATGTGTATGAGGAGACGTGACTACTGGTGTTCCACAATGTGTATGAGGAGACGTGACTACTGGTGTTCAACAATAATTTGTACTTGCTACGATAATGTTTTTTAATTGACTGATATCAATAGCTTACCAGAAAGCTTCGAAAACTAGGTAAATATGTATGCGTATGAGGGAAAAAAAATCTTAAGGTAAAACAAGTGCTAAAATGACTATAGATCACCAGAGGATGAATTTGAAAAACTGATCAAATAGTGATAGATAAATGGTGGAGTCTATCGTAAATAAATACCACGTAACAGAAATGTGAGAAAGTGAAATCAGGCTACATGAAGAATACAGAATGTGTAATAAAATCTTAAAAGAATAAGGTAAAGAGAGAAAGATTTAGAAGTTAATAAAAAAAATTGTCACCGAAGATAATGTAAGTAAAAATGTGAGAAAGTCATGTGTTACACTGACAAAGTATAAAATAACTACCCAACATAGACCAAAATTGCAATGCGCAGTGGTGTCCACACCTAAAAAAAACACATACGTGGACAAATTCAGAAAAAAGTTACATAGACGAGTTACAAAATGCCCTCCAAAGCTAAAAAATATAAGGTGTATTATAAGGTATTGAACATTAAAGATGCGCTCACTGGGCATCTTAATTACTTGTTAGAACATGCAACAAAAAGAGCATCAAGAGGTCACAGCCCAGAGCGAACCAATGGAATAAATTAAAAGGAGGCAGCAGTAAGTGCTAAAACCTATGTAAATTTGAAAAAAATTATATGAGGTGTCCTTGCTTCCCCACACACCTCTCCTGGGTGTCCTTGCTTCCCCACACACCTCTCCTGGGTGTCCTTGCTTCCCCACACACCTCTCCTGGGTGTCCTTGCTTCCCCACACACCTCTCCTGGGTGTCCTTGCTTCCCCACACACCTCTCCTGGGTGTCCTTGCTTCCCCACACACCTCTCCTGGGTGTCCTTGCTTCCCCACACACCTCTCCTGGGTGTCCTTACTTCCCCAGACACCTCTCCTGGGTGTCCTTACTTCCCCAGACACCTCTCCTGGGTGTCCTTACTTCCCCAGACACCTCTCCTGGGTGTCCTTACTTCCCCACACACCTCTCCTGGGTGTCCTTACTTCCCCAGACACCTCTCCCCACACACCTCTCCTGGGTGTCCCTTACTTCCCCACACACCTCTCCTGGGTGTTCTTACTTCCCCACACACCTCTCCTGGGTGTCCTTACTTCCCCACACACCTCTCCTGGGTGTCCTTACTTCCCCACACCAAAAGACTCCACCCGCGACATTCCCAACGCAACTGAGCAACCTATACTACAACCCACTCACTGTTCCCTCTGCCACCAACCCCCATATCACAAACCTCACCCCAACAGCTGTCCCTTATGGGCATTCTGACCCCACTCCCATCAACACATACCCCACCTACACCACAGCCCCATATAGGCCCCCACCAAGGCTCTCGCTCCCCCAACCCCAATATACTTGCATGACCACAATGATAGAAAAGAAACTAAAGGTTTGGTACACAAACGCGGATGGAATAATGAATAAACATGAGGAGTGGAATGAAAGAATCAGTGAAAAATCCCCAGACATCATAGCAGTCACAGAAACAAAACTCGCTGAGACAATAACAGACACAATCTTCCCAACAGGATATCAGATCCTGAGGAAAGATAGAAGGAGTAGAGGGGGAGGAGGGGTTGCACTGCTCATAAAACACCAATGGGGATTTGAGGAAATGGAAGGCATGGACATGATTGGAGAAAGAGACTACATTGTAGGTACAATTCAGTCCGGAGAACATAAAGTAGTCATTGGAGTGATGTATAACCCACCACAGAACTGCAGGAGGCCAAGAGAGGAGTACGAAGAAAACAACAGGGTGATGGTGGACACACTGGCTGAGGTGGCAAGAAGAGCTCACTCGAGCAGAGCAAAGTTACTGGTAATGGGCGATTTCAACCACAGGGAGATCGACTGGGAAAACCTGGAGCCACATGGGGGTCCCGAAACATGGAGAGCCAAGATGATGGATGTGGTACTTGAAAACCTCATGCATCAACATGTCAGGGACACAACCAGAGAGAGAGGGGAGGATGAGCCAGCAAGACTGGATCTTGTGTTCACCCTGAGCAGTTCAGACATTGAGGACATCACTTACGAGAGGCCCCTTGGAGCTAGCGATCATGTGGTTCTGAGTTTTGACTATATAGTAGAGTTACAAGTGGAGAAGGTAACAGGAACTGAAGGGGACAGGCCAAACTATAAAAGGGGGGACTACACAGGTATGAGAAACTTCCTGCAGGAGGTTCAGTGGGACAGAGAAATGGTAGGAAAATCAGTAAACGAGATGATGGAATATGTGGCAACAAAGTGCAAGGAGGCAGAGGAAAGTTTTGTTCCCAAGGGAAACAGAAATAATAGGAAGACCAAAACGAGTCCTTGGTTTACCCGAAGGTGTAGGGAGGCAAAAACTAAGTGCAACAGAGAATGGAAAAGGTACAGGAGGCATAGGACCCAGGAAAACAAGGAGATTAGTAGAAGAGCCAGAAACGAGTATGCGCAGATAAGGAGGGAGGCCCAGCGACAGTATGAAAACGACATAGCATCGAAAGTCAAATCTGACCCGAAACTGCTGTATAGCCACATTAGGAGGAAGACAACAGTCAAGGACCAGGTGATAAGGCTGAGGAAAGAAGGTGGAGAACTCACAAGAAACGATCAAGAGGTATGTGAGGAGCTCAACACGAGATTTAAGGAAGTATTTACAGTAGAGACAGGAAGGACTCTGGGGGGACAGACCAGATGGGGACACCAGCAAGGAATACACCAACAAGTGTTGGACGACATACATACAGATGAGGAGGAGGTGAAGAAACTGCTAAGGGACATCGATACCTCAAAGGCAATGGGACCGGACAACATCTCCCCGTGGGTCCTTAGAGAGGGAGCAGATATGTTGTGCGTGCCACTTACCACAATCTTCAACACATCCCTGGAAACTGGGCAACTACCTGAGGTATGGAAGACGGCAAATGTAGTTCCCATTTTCAAAAAAGGAGACAGAAAAGAGGCACTAAACTATAGACCTGTGTCATTGACGTGTATAGTATGCAAAATTATGGAGAAGATTATCAGGAGGAGAGTGGTGGAGCACCTGGAACGGAACAGGAGTATAAATGCCAACCAGCACGGATTCACGGAAGGCAAATCCTGTGTCACAAACCTTCTGGAGTTTTATGATAAAATAACAGAAGTAAGACAAGAGAGAGAGGGGTGGGTTGATTGCATCTTCTTGGACTGCAAGAAGGCCTTTGACACAGTTCCTCACAAGAGATTAGTGCAGAAGCTAGAGCATCAGGCGCATATAACAGGAAGGGCACTGCAATGGATCAGAGAATACCTGACAGGGAGGCAACAACGAGTCATGGTACGTAATGATGTATCACAGTGGGCACCTGTGACGAGCGGGGTCCCACAGGGGTCGGTCCTAGGACCAGTGCTATTTTTGGTATATGTGAACGACATGACGGAAGGGTTAGACTCAGAAGTGTCCCTGTTTGCAGATGATGTGAAGTTAATGAGGAGAATTAAATCTGATGAGGACCAGGCAGGACTTCAAAGAGACCTGGACAGACTGGACACCTGGTCCAGCAAATGGCTTCTCGAATTTAATCCTGCCAAATGCAAAGTCATGAAGATAGGGGAAGGGCACAGAAGACCACAGACAGAGTATAGGCTAGGTGGCCAAAGACTGCAAACCTCACTCAAGGAGAAAGATCTTGGGGTGAGTATAACACCGAGCATGTCTCCGGAAGCACACATCAATCAGATAACTGCTGCAGCATATGGGCGCCTGGCAAACCTGAGAACAGCATTCCGATACCTTAGTAAGGAATCATTCAAGACACTGTACACCGTGTATGTCAGGCCCATACTGGAGTATGCAGCACCTGTTTGGAACCCGCACTTGATAAAGCACGTCAAGAAACTAGAGAAAGTACAAAGGTTTGCAACAAGGTTAGTTCCAGAGCTAAGGGGAATGTCCTATGAAGAAAGATTAAGGGAAATCGGCCTGACGACACTGGAGGACAGGAGGGTCAGGGGAGACATGATAACGACATATAAAATACTGCGTGGAATAGACAAGGTGGACAAGGACAGGATGTTCCAGGGAGGGGACACAGAAACAAGAGGCCACAATTGGAAGTTGAAGACACAAATGAGTCAGAGAGATAGTAGGAAGTATTTCTTCAGTCATAGAGTTGTAAGGCAGTGGAATAGCCTAGAAAATGACGTAGTGGAGGCAGGAACCATACACAGTTTTAAGACGAGGTTTGATAAAGCTCATGGAGCGGGGAGAGAGAGGGCCTAGTAGCAACCGGTGAAGAGGCGGGGCCAGGAGCTAGGACTCGACCCCTGCAACCACAAATAGGTGAGTACAAATAGGTGAGTACACACACACACACACACACACACACACACACACACACATTGCAGGTACACACAGAACATAAAGTAGTCATTGGAGTGATGTATAACCCACCACAGAACTGCAGGAGGCCAAGAGAGGAGTACGAAGAAAACAACAGGGTGATGGTGGACACACTGGCTGAGGTGGCAAGAAGAGCTCACTCGAGCAGAGCAAAGTTACTGGTAATGGGCGATTTCAACCACAGGGAGATCGACTGGGAAAACCTGGAGCCACATGGGGGTCCCGAAACATGGAGAGCCAAGATGATGGATGTGGTACTTGAAAACCTCATGCATCAACATGTCAGGGACACAACCAGAGAGAGAGGGGAGGATGAGCCAGCAAGACTGGATCTTGTGTTCACCCTGAGCAGTTCAGACATTGAGGACATCACTTACGAGAGGCCCCTTGGAGCTAGCGATCATGTGGTTCTGAGTTTTGACTATATAGTAGAGTTACAAGTGGAGAAGGTAACAGGAACTGAAGGGGACAGGCCAAACTATAAAAGGGGGGACTACACAGGTATGAGAAACTTCCTGCAGGAGGTTCAGTGGGACAGAGAAATGGTAGGAAAATCAGTAAACGAGATGATGGAATATGTGGCAACAAAGTGCAAGGAGGCAGAGGAAAGTTTTGTTCCCAAGGGAAACAGAAATAATAGGAAGACCAAAACGAGTCCTTGGTTTACCCGAAGGTGTAGGGAGGCAAAAACTAAGTGCAACAGAGAATGGAAAAGGTACAGGAGGCATAGGACCCAGGAAAACAAGGAGATTAGTAGAAGAGCCAGAAACGAGTATGCACAGATAAGGAGGGAGGCCCAGCGACAGTATGAAAACGACATAGCATCGAAAGTCAAATCTGACCCGAAACTGCTGTATAGCCACATTAGGAGGAAGACAACAGTCAAGGACCAGGTGATAAGGCTGAGGAAAGAAGGTGGAGAACTCACAAGAAACGATCAAGAGGTATGTGAGGAGCTCAACACGAGATTTAAGGAAGTATTTACAGTAGAGACAGGAAGGACTCTGGGGGGACAGACCAGATGGGGACACCAGCAAGGAATACACCAACAAGTGTTGGACGACATACATACAGATGAGGAGGAGGTGAAGAAACTGCTAAGGGACATCGATACCTCAAAGGCAATGGGACCGGACAACATCTCCCCGTGGGTCCTTAGAGAGGGAGCAGATATGTTGTGCGTGCCACTTACCACAATCTTCAACACATCCCTGGAAACTGGGCAACTACCTGAGGTATGGAAGACGGCAAATGTAGTTCCCATTTTTAAAAAAGGAGACAGAAAAGAGGCACTAAACTATAGACCTGTGTCATTGACGTGTATAGTATGCAAAATTATGGAGAAGATTATCAGGAGGAGAGTGGTGGAGCACCTGGAACGGAACAAGAGTATAAATGCCAACCAGCACGGATTCACGGAAGGCAAATCCTGTGTCACAAACCTTCTGGAGTTTTATGATAAAATAACAGAAGTAAGACAGAGAGAGAGGGGTGGGTTGATTGCATCTTCTTGGACTGCAAGAAGGCCTTTGACACAGTTCCTCACAAGAGATTAGTGCAGAAGCTAGAGCATCAGGCGCATATAACAGGAAGGGCACTGCAATGGATCAGAGAATACCTGACAGGGAGGCAACAACGAGTCATGGTACGTAATGATGTATCACAGTGGGCACCTGTGACGAGCGGGGTCCCACAGGGGTCGGTCCTAGGACCAGTGCTATTTTTGGTATATGTGAACGACATGACGGAAGGGTTAGACTCAGAAGTGTCCCTGTTTGCAGATGATGTGAAGTTAATGAGGAGAATTAAATCTGATGAGGACCAGGCAGGACTTCAAAGAGACCTGGACAGACTGGACACCTGGTCCAGCAAATGGCTTCTCGAATTTAATCCTGCCAAATGCAAAGTCATGAAGATAGGGGAAGGGCACAGAAGACCACAGACAGAGTATAGGCTAGGTGGCCAAAGACTGCAAACCTCACTCAAGGAGAAAGATCTTGGGGTGAGTATAACACCGAGCATGTCTCCGGAAGCACACATCAATCAGATAACTGCTGCAGCATATGGGCGCCTGGCAAACCTGAGAACAGCATTCCGATACCTTAGTAAGGAATCATTCAAGACACTGTACACCGTGTATGTCAGGCCCATACTGGAGTATGCAGCACCTGTTTGGAACCCGCACTTGATAAAGCACGTCAAGAAACTAGAGAAAGTACAAAGGTTTGCGACAAGGTTAGTTCCAGAGCTAAGGGGAATGTCCTATGAAGAAAGATTAAGGGAAATCGGCCTGACGACACTGGAGGACAGGAGGGTCAGGGGAGACATGATAACGACATATAAAATACTGCGTGGAATAGACAAGGTGGACAAAGACAGGATGTTCCAGGGAGGGGACACAGAAACAAGAGGCCACAATTGGAAGTTGAAGACACAAATGAGTCAGAGAGATAGTAGGAAGTATTTCTTCAGTCATAGAGTTGTAAGGCAGTGGAATAGCCTAGAAAATGACGTAGTGGAGGCAGGAACCATACACAGTTTTAAGACGAGGTTTGATAAAGCTCATGGAGCGGGGAGAGAGAGGGCCTAGTAGCAACCGGTGAAGAGGCGGGGCCAGGAGCTAGGACTCGACCCCTGCAACCACAAATAGGTGAGTACAAATAGGTGAGTACACACACATTGAGGACATCACTTACGAGAGGCCCCTTGGAGCTAGCGATCATGTGGTTCTGAGTTTTGACTATATAGTAGAGTTACAAGTGGAGAAGGTAACAGGAACTGAAGGGGACAGGCCAAACTATAAAAGGGGGGACTACACAGGTATGAGAAACTTCCTGCAGGAGGTTCAGTGGGACAGAGAAATGGTAGGAAAATCAGTAAACGAGATGATGGAATATGTGGCAACAAAGTGCAAGGAGGCAGAGGAAAGTTTTGTTCCCAAGGGAAACAGAAATAATAGGAAGACCAAAACGAGTCCTTGGTTTACCCGAAGGTGTAGGGAGGCAAAAACTAAGTGCAACAGAGAATGGAAAAGGTACAGGAGGCATAGGACCCAGGAAAACAAGGAGATTAGTAGAAGAGCCAGAAACGAGTATGCACAGATAAGGAGGGAGGCCCAGCGACAGTATGAAAACGACATAGCATCGAAAGTCAAATCTGACCCGAAACTGCTGTATAGCCACATTAGGAGGAAGACAACAGTCAAGGACCAGGTGATAAGGCTGAGGAAAGAAGGTGGAGAACTCACAAGAAACGATCAAGAGGTATGTGAGGAGCTCAACACGAGATTTAAGGAAGTATTTACAGTAGAGACAGGAAGGACTCTGGGGGGACAGACCAGATGGGGACACCAGCAAGGAATACACCAACAAGTGTTGGACGACATACATACAGATGAGGAGGAGGTGAAGAAACTGCTAAGGGACATCGATACCTCAAAGGCAATGGGACCGGACAACATCTCCCCGTGGGTCCTTAGAGAGGGAGCAGATATGTTGTGCGTGCCACTTACCACAATCTTCAACACATCCCTGGAAACTGGGCAACTACCTGAGGTATGGAAGACGGCAAATGTAGTTCCCATTTTTAAAAAAGGAGACAGAAAAGAGGCACTAAACTATAGACCTGTGTCATTGACGTGTATAGTATGCAAAATTATGGAGAAGATTATCAGGAGGAGAGTGGTGGAGCACCTGGAACGGAACAAGAGTATAAATGCCAACCAGCACGGATTCACGGAAGGCAAATCCTGTGTCACAAACCTTCTGGAGTTTTATGATAAAATAACAGAAGTAAGACACGAGAGAGAGGGGTGGGTTGATTGCATCTTCTTGGACTGCAAGAAGGCCTTTGACACAGTTCCTCACAAGAGATTAGTGCAGAAGCTAGAGCATCAGGCGCATATAACAGGAAGGGCACTGCAATGGATCAGAGAATACCTGACAGGGAGGCAACAACGAGTCATGGTACGTAATGATGTATCACAGTGGGCACCTGTGACGAGCGGGGTCCCACAGGGGTCGGTCCTAGGACCAGTGCTATTTTTGGTATATGTGAACGACATGATGGAAGGGTTAGACTCAGAAGTGTCCCTGTTTGCAGATGATGTGAAGTTAATGAGGAGAATTAAATCTGATGAGGACCAGGCAGGACTTCAAAGAGACCTGGACAGACTGGACACCTGGTCCAGCAAATGGCTTCTCGAATTTAATCCTGCCAAATGCAAAGTCATGAAGATAGGGGAAGGGCACAGAAGACCACAGACAGAGTATAGGCTAGGTGGCCAAAGACTGCAAACCTCACTCAAGGAGAAAGATCTTGGGGTGAGTATAACACCGAGCATGTCTCCGGAAGCACACATCAATCAGATAACTGCTGCAGCATATGGGCGCCTGGCAAACCTGAGAACAGCATTCCGATACCTTAGTAAGGAATCGTTCAAGACACTGTACACCGTGTATGTCAGGCCCATACTGGAGTATGCAGCACCTGTTTGGAACCCGCACTTGATAAAGCACGTCAAGAAACTAGAGAAAGTACAAAGGTTTGCGACAAGGTTAGTTCCAGAGCTAAGGGGAATGTCCTATGAAGAAAGATTAAGGGAAATCGGCCTGACGACACTGGAGGACAGGAGGGTCAGGGGAGACATGATAACGACATATAAAATACTGCGTGGAATAGACAAGGTGGACAAAGACAGGATGTTCCAGGGAGGGGACACAGAAACAAGAGGCCACAATTGGAAGTTGAAGACACAAATGAGTCAGAGAGATATTAGGAAGTATTTCTTCAGTCATAGAGTTGTAAGGCAGTGGAATAGCCTAGAAAATGACGTAGTGGAGGCAGGAACCATACACAGTTTTAAGACGAGGTTTGATAAAGCTCATGGAGCGGGGAGAGAGAGGGCCCAGTAGCAACCGGTGAAGAGGCGGGGCCAGGAGCTAAGACTCGACCCCTGCAACCACAAATAGGTGAGTACAAATAGGTGAGTAAGTGAAAAAGTTAATAAGCAAAAGGAGAAAGAAAAAATAAAATATACAACAAGGGAAGGTGGCAGTAGGCCTCATGAAGCAGTGACGTCACAACAGTTGTATGCCA
>NW_027197825.1:0-54278 GCF_038502225.1 Cherax quadricarinatus
GATGAATCTCACCAAGTGCAAAGTCATGAAGATTGGGGAAGGGCAAAGAAGACCGCAGACGGAGTACAGTCTAGGGGGCCAGAGACTACAAACCTCACTCAAGGAAAAAGATCTTGGGGTGAGTATAACACCAGGCACATCTCCTGAAGCACACATCAACCAAATAACTGCTGCAGCATATGGGTGCCTAGCAAACCTCAGAACAGCATTCCGACATCTTAATAAGGAATCATTCAGGACCCTGTACACCGTGTACGTTAGGCCCATATTGGAGTATGCGGCACCAGTTTGGAACGCACACCTAGCCAAGCACGTAAAGAAACTAGAGAAAGTGCAAAGGTTTTCAACAAGACTAGTCCCAGAGCTAAGAGGTATGTCCTACGAGGAGAGGTTAAGGGAAATCAACCTGACGACACTGGAGGACAGGAGAGATAGGGGGGACATGATAACGACATACAAAATACTGAGAGGAATTGACAAGGTGGACAAAGACAGGATGTTCCAGAGATTGGACACAGTAACAAGGGGACACAGTTGGAAGCTGAAGACACAGATGAATCACAGGGATGTTAGGAAGTATTTCTTCAGCCACAGAGTAGTCAGTAAGTGGAATAGTTTGGGAAGTGATGTAGTGGAGGCAGGATCCATACATAGCTTTAAGCAGAGGTATGATAAAGCTCACGGCTCAGGGAGAGTGACCTAGTAGCGATCAGTGAAGAGGCGGGGCCAGGAGCTCGGACTCGACCCCCGCAACCTCAACTAGGTGAGTACAACTAGGTGAGTACTGGCTGGCTTGTAAACACTGGCACACACTGGGCAGTTCAGGCCACACGTGGACACGTCTCGTACTAATTGTATCGAATAGCTGGTTTGTGATCGAATGTAGTGGCGAAATTTTTGCGTTAAAATGCATCGAATGTCGGATTTATCGAATGTTGATGCCATCGAATGTCGGGGGTCCACTGTATTAAAGCTTATTGCTTGGGTAGCATTTATTCTGTTAGTTGATTGGATTTGTGAAGGACTTGCCTGGTATGGGCCAACAGGCCTATTGCAGTGTTCCTCCTTTCTTATGCTCTTATGATAGAGGACCTTGGGTAGCTTTTAAAAGAGATTTAACAAGTGTATGAGTAGACCTGTAGTGTTCCTCAATTCTTATGTTCTCATGTGAGATAATGATGTGTTATGTGGGATAACGATGTGTTGAACACAGCCATTCCTTAAATCGTCCAATCTGCCTGCATGCTGGTGTCCTGAAATGCATGTTTGGAGGTCTCTGGACGTTCCCGGTCATTCTTGGTAAATCCGAGTTTGTTCTCAGTTGTCATTGGTTGCTCTTGGTATATCCGAGCTTGTTCTCAGTAATTGGTAGGACCCACTTGCTCTTGGCAAATCCAAGCTTGTAGATTAATGGTTCAGAGAACTGACACGTTGATAAATTAGACCCATGTGCAACACTTGAGTATTTTTATTGAGGAAACGTTTCGCGAAACGTTTCCTCAATAAAGATACCCAAGAGTTGCACATGTGTCTAATTTATCAATGTGCTAGTTCTCTGAACCATTCATCTACAATCCTGTCAGACACTGCAACTTCTTGGGATCTTAATACTTGGGAATTCCTCGCTTGCCTATCCCTGGGCACGACCTACTTCCACATTGAACAAATGTGACACCACCTACGTCTGCTGCACCTCTCCTGCCTACGGTATAGTATAAGATACTTCTCGGCACATATGCTATATTCTATTCAAGATTGATGGACTGACCACATCGACTCAAGGTTGAGGGACTGATTACCTCATTCTCATCCTGTTCTTCCCCTTTCTCCTTTGTATGGACTGATGAAGCCACTGTGTGGCGAAACGTTTCCTCAGTAAAGATACCCAAGAGTTGCACATGTGTCTAATTTACCAAATCCAAGCTTGTTCCTGGTTGTTCTTGGTAAATCCGAGCTTGTTCTCGGTTTTTCTCCGTTCATATCAGTTGTTCTCTGTAATAAGTAGGAGTGTTGTGTGGTACATAGTAGCATATCATGGAGAAGTTGGCAACTGATTTGGACACTTTTTTATGTACTGAATATGAGCATTGAATTTCGAGTTGCTGTCAAGGAACAGCCTAAGAATTGTCCTTGGCCTGTTCATAAGAACAGTGAAAATGTACACATCCAGGATGAACTTCCCACCAGACAAACTTGTTATTAACAAGAGTTGGTTTATTTTATTGGATGCACGGCTGGACTGGATAACTGTTTGATAGTGTATTTTGTCCACTTCATGGTTATTTTAACCAGACATCCCAATAAATGTTGAGCCTTTGTCCAGCCAATTTTTTTTTACTTTTTTTAGCAAACATCTGCTTTATGGAGGTCCATTTTATGACATTTACTGAACTAGTCATTGCTCATATTAATGTTTGAAGGCAAAAGAGACCTACTGGACATTAATGTTTGGAGGCCTACTGGACATCAGTGTTGGGAGGCCTACTGGACATCAATGTTTGGAGGCCTACTGGACTTTCCATGCTGGACTGTATGAGCCACTATTTCTACCTTCACTTGATACATTTCCCTCATCCCTACTGTCTGCATGACCATGTTCTTGATATTCTACCTTCACTTGATACATTTCCCTCATCCCTACTATCTGTATGACCATGTTCTTGATATTCTACCTTCACTTGATACATTTCCCTCATCCCTACTATCTGCATGACCATGTTCTTGATATTCTACCTTCACTTGATACATTTCCCTCATCCCTACTATCTGCATGACCATGTTCTTGATATTCTACCTTCACTTGATACATTTCCCTCATCCCTACTATCTGCATGACCATGTTCTTGATATTCTACCTTCACTTGAGAAGTTCACTAAATAAAAATAACATATTGTGTATGTCTTCAAAGAAAAGAATTTTTAATTATTACCTGTCATGTGTTGCTACAGTTTCACATATCAATGTTTACTTGAGATGAACAGCAGCATTGAAGCTCTCTGTTTACACTCCATATTTAATACCACCAATAAAATTGTACAGTAGGGGCCCCACTTATAGGGCGGGTTAGGTCCCAGGCTATCGCCGGAAAGCAGACATTGCCAAAAAACAGACATTGCCGGAAAGCAGAACACCATTTTTTTTCCATTTATAAATGCATATAAATGCCAGACAACAAGTTTACCACCATTAAAATTGTACAGTAGGGGCCCCACTTATACGGCGGGTTAGGTCCCAGGCTATCGCCGGAAAGCAGACATTTTTTTTTTTTTTTTTTTATTTAAAAACTTTGCAGCTTGATATTAAATAAAGATATAAAATGGGTACAGTAGGATCCTCAATCCTACAGAACATACACTAACCAATTATTAACAACACATTGTAATTGACATAAAAGAGGTTACCCATATACACTCACAAAATTTTCTATATAACATACTATGATAAACAATATAAACTATAACTATATAAACTATATAAAATATAAACTATATACAACTTTCAGATTTGTATAGTTAACATAGTATGACTGACATATGACAAAGGTTCACAACCTTCACAGGAGATAATCAGAGTAATAACCTACATCACAATATCAGTTAAATAATTACATGCTCTTCCCAAAATTAACCCCTTATACTAAATAAATATTAACAAATATTACTAAATATTACTACAGCCTCTTCCAACGCCTGAGCACATTATATAAAATCTGAGACTAAACCATACTGTCCCATTACAAACTTTTTAACGAGGCATTACAATTTATGGAAGTCATTAGCGTTCCATCTTGCAGCAACTGGATGAGCACATTAATGCTAAAATAAAGACAGTACACTCGCTAAAAACCCACAACACTCAACACAAACATAATTTAATAACCTCTCATTGCGATACAATTATCGCACATGAAATATGCCCAATAAAGGCTATAAACGCGCACTCTACATAAGCCCTAAAGCTCTTCACGGTCTTAAAACTATAATCTTGACACCATTCACACTTAATACATGAAGAAGGTCATGACGACCCTGACACATCAAACACAGAATTCTCCATTCGGTACTACGTAATTACTTGATATCACCTTTGCTTTCTGTGCCCACTTGCATGCTACATACACGTATGCCACTCATCTACACCTTCATATACCCACATACACCTTACTCTCACCCCTCCCCAGGAGGCGACCCCGCTGTGTCCCCCTGAAAACCCCCTTCCCGTATGTAATCCCCAACCCCCCCCCCCCTTACTCACTCAGTCGTAGATTGATGAGAAACCCTAACGTTAACATTCTATACCCTTCCGAAAAATCCTTCTCCCATCTCCTCCCATACAGTTCTCTATGACGACACATCGTACGATAAACCGTTACCGCTAGTACCCGCCTCCGCACCTCACAATTCCCCCTCCCCCTCATCACCCACGATATATATATATAATCCACTATTATATAATCCAAAGCTCTTATAACACTCTCATCGAACCCTCCCACATCTAGGCTTAGTGCACGCAGAACCGACACCCCTCGGCCCCCCAGCCCCTGTACTACACTACTTAACCAATACCTAACACCCTCCAGTCCCCCACAAAAGTATACTGCATGGAACGCCGTCTCATCCTCCCCACAGATTCCACAACTTCCGCCCACAATTACCCCTCTGGTTCTTAAAACCTCCCCCGACGGTAGTATGCCATGCAAAAAACGATACATTACCTCCCTTACCCTAGGCTTTAACTTCAACTTGCTAAACCTATACCAAATACTCTTCCATGCATACATGGGGAACAATCCCTCAACTGGTACAACAATCCTGTCTGCAAGCAGCTTACACAAAACCCCTACTCGAATTTTCCTAGGTTCTCTAACCAGCATCAAAGCCCTCAAAATAGTTTCACATTCCCTCAACTCCACACCACCATACAACTTACCCAACCTATCATATACTTTTCCCAGCTGCCCTCCACTCACACCTTCGCGCAAAACCTCCCATTTAAGAAACACACATTTAATCCTCCTTCTCAGATCCATCAACCCCAACCCACCCTGGCGCACAGGTAACATTACAACCTCTCTCCTCAGCCAATCGCACCTTGAACCCCACAAAAAGTTAAACACCCATCTCAGAATTCCCACAATCGCCGTCCCTGTTAATGGGAACACGGCTGCTATGTGCCAAACCTTACTATACAATAATACATTTATAACAATCACTCGTTGCACGAGAGTCAGATGATGAGGTCGCAATGCACCCAGACGCCCCTGAATCCTTTCCATTAATCTATTCGAGTTTTCCTCTCGAGCAGCGTCCAAATCATCCTTATAGGTGATACCACAAATTTTTAAAGACACTGTTTGTTTTCTCACAACGTTACATCTCCCCCCCCCTCCACCCAATCACCCAACCCCATGATCATTGACTTCTCTCTATTTACCTGCATCCCTGTTGCATTTCCGAACTGTTGCACAACATCATCCAAAACACCCAACGCCATCCCCTCCCGAACCAGGACTGTTGTATCGTCTATGTATCCTATTATTCCCGACCACACATTCCCTAACTTCCCCATACCTCCACTCGTGTCACATACACAACGTTCAACCATTCTATATAAGGGGTCCTGAATGCACGCAAACAACATTTGTGACATGGGACACCCCTGCCTAAGTCCCCTACCCATTACAATCTCCTCCCCCACGCATCCATTAATCTGTACCCTCATCTTGGCTCCATTGTACAACGTGATTACCCAATTAACTATTTCTTCCCCATAACCCTGCCTCCTAAGTATAGCTCCCAATGCTCCTCTTTCCACCCTGTCATAGGCCCCCTGCCAGTCTAAAGCCAACAACGCCGCCCTCCCTCCCCCCCCTTTTGACTCCACAAAACTTCTCAGTATTCCATGACCCTCAATCATTGACCTTCCAGGCAAACCATACTGCGTTTTCGAAACCACTCTCCCTACCACACATTTGAACCGATTACCCAAGACTTTAGCGAACAACTTATAATCAGCACATAACAGAGATATGGCACGGTACTCCTTGAGGGTGTGCTGCCCCTTACCCTTCTGAACCAACACTACAACTGCTGTTGCTTGCTTGTCCCCCATCACACCCTTCTCCTTCATCTGATTAAATAACCTACCCATGAAACCCCTTATCACCTCCCAATGTTGGAGATAAAATTCAGCCGGGAGACCGTCTATTCCTGGTGCTTTGCCTTTCCTCATTCCCCTTAAAGCCAACTCTATTTCCTCCTCTGTTATTACCCCCCTAAAGCCTTTCTATCACTATTCCCTAAATTACACGTCACATACTCACACACCTTCTCTAAATCCACATTTCCCACCTTCCCACTTGTCCAGTACCCTTCATACCATTTATCTGCATACGCACACATTCCTTTTGTAGTTAGTATCTCCTGACCCATTCTATAACCCCCCGCCATCTCGTGTACCTCTAACCTCGGAATAGCTGTAACCTGCTGTCTTTGTTTTTGACGTCGCAACACACACGCCGATGGTTTGTCACCCCAAAGCACCTCCTCTACCCCTGCCTGCACTCTTACCGCTTGAAACCTCTCATTTTGTAACTCCCTCAGTCTCCCCTTGACCTCGACAATTTCATCCATAGGATAGTTGCCCTCCACAGCCCCCTTCCCATAACAGCCCCTTAACCTGTCCTCCAGATAATTTGAAAGCCCATATTTAAAATCATTTATACGTTTGCCCACCCCCACATAATATTTCCTAATCCTTTCCTTGGCAACACAATCCCACCATTGTACATCTTCCACTCCCTGTGCCTCCTCGCTAAGCTCCTTCCATAGGACAGAAAATCCCTCTAACCCCTCCTCATCACTCAATGCACTTATATTTAATTTCCAGTAATTCCTGTATATTTCTGCAAGCGCCTCCCACCCAACCTCCACCAACACTGCTCTATGATCTGACCATGCTGCTTCAACAGTTTTGAAAGCTCTCACTACAACCCCGTGAGAAAGATACACTCTATCTAACCTCGCTGCATACCCTCTCCTAACAAATGTATGCTCTGTCTCCCACGCCCCCCCCTCGAATGCGTCTCTTAACCTAATATCCCTCAATAAATCTCGTAGGGCCACCGACACATAACCTGCCCCTTTCGGTTCCACATCAGCCCTCCTAATGACGCAGTTCCAATCACCTCCTACTATTGCCACCTCCGGTAATGCACGGAAAAAAAACACAAGGTCCTCGCACACAAACTCCTGCTTCACCTGTACGTTATTCTCTGCAGGCGCATATACACTAATAAAAGCCACACGTTTTCCCATCCACAAACCATCTACGCGCAACACCCTTCCCCCTCCCCCCCTCACTTCTCTGCAAAACAAACGGGCTTGCCTCCCTAATTAATATACCCACCCCCCCTTTCAAACGGGCAGATGGCAGGGTTACCACCTGAAACCCCTCCATCTCCAACACCCTACCCTCCTTAAAATTGTGCTCCTGTATGAACACAACATCCACTCTAAATTTATTCAGAAACATTCGAAACCATTCTCTCTTTACACTATTACACAAACCATTAACGTTTACTGTCATACACCGGAGGCCTATTAAAGTTTCCACCCCTGCCTCCTCTCTTCACTCTTCTGATGGCCACCAGAACGTGTGGGACCACTTGTCACCTGCACACTTCCCTCTCTCCCCCCCCCTTCTTTCGGTGCTTCCTGTCATGGCCACCACTACCTTCACCTTCTGCCCATATTTGCTTCCCAGTCCGCTGCGCTGGCGTTAGGACATCATCTGAATCCGATGCAGCGGCTCTCTTTCTTGTGACAGGCGCATCCTCCATGGCTTGGTCTGGGGATGCCTCACAATGTACCTCTACCTCCACTGTACACAGTGGCAAAGATCTCGGTGACACCTCAGTCATGCTGTCACTCCCGTCGTCCGAATAGTTCTGTTTTTGATGCCCCACAGCCTTCACCTCGTCTTCTACCACCCTGTCAGGAGCAGCCACCTCCTCAGGCGGTGACAAGGACTTCAGAACCTCGGCTAATTCCTCCTCAAGTTCCAACACTTCCTCCTGTACTTTTTGCTCAACCCGATCCACTGGAAGTGTGTCTGGACCAGGTGACTGGTCAAGGGCCTCACCCTCTCCCCCAGCCTTATACGCCTCATCCACTATCTCGCTCCATAGACGACCACGCCCTCCTTCACATCGTTGATCAATGCCTGCTTCGCCCGGTGTAGAAGCGGATGTCTCCGCCCCAGGGCCAGGAGCTCGTTGCCGCTTCCCACACTCCGCCGCTATGTGATCATATTCCCCACATAGTCGGCATGTACGCCTTTGCCCCGCGTATGACACCATGACCTGTGTCCTGAATTCCTTTAGGTACACGTAAGACGGTATGGGGTGTTGCAATGTCATTTTTAGGTTAAAAGTGCCCTCCGGCATACCTGTGTAGGCACCCGACACCCACTTACCATGCTGGGCCAAATGAACAGTTCTGTATTCCTCAAAAACTTTTCTGATATCTGTCTCATCCGCCTCAAAGGGGACATTACGCAGTTTAATCCATGTATAATGTCTGGATACATCGATCATCCTCACACGCACAGCTGGTGTTGCATCAAGACTAGAACCTATGGTTGAGAAAAATTCGTTTATCTTGTTAGCTGTGTCAGTGGGATGCAGTGGTGTTTCATTAGGTTTAGTTAGGACAATATTCTTGTTTTTTTCAGTTTGTGGGTCCCTAGAATCTGAGAGAGTGTTTTCCAGGTCTTTTTTATATCTCCTCTTGTGTCAGTGAATCTACTGGAGTAGTAAAGATATTTGGCTTTCTTTATTACTTTGGTGAGGACTGATGAATAGTGTTTAAGAATATCTTTGTATATTAATCCCTGTCTATATTGCTTTTCATATTGGTGTTTCTTATCAATGGATTTCAGAATGGTGCTGGTTAGCCATGGGCAACCAAGCTGTTTGTTTGTGATATGTTTCATTTTTATAGGACAATGTTTGTTGTATAGTCTAAGTAATTTGTTAAGAAAAATGTCTGTCCAGTCATCAATACCATTGGCCTTGGAGAATTCTGTAGGCCAGTCAACAGTCTCCAGGTCAGATGTGAACTTCCTTATTGAGGCCTCATCATGGAGTCTAAATGAAACTTTGTTGTATTCGAGTGGTAGCTTACTAATGTTTGTCAAGAGGAAGGTAGGGTAGTGGTCTGTAGTGCTATCTGTGATTATGCCTGATTTAAGGGGGGCTAGTATATTGGTCCATATGTGGTCTATTATGGTTGCACTTGTTTCAGTGAGCCTGGTTGGTTTAGTTATTGTTGGTATGAGAAGTGTGTTGTTCATATTGTTGATGAAATCAGTTACAGGCTGATCATCTAGTAGGCCAAGGTTGATGTTGAAGTCTCCAGCTAAGAGAAGGTGGTGCTTTTTCATTTGTCTGTTTGTTATTATTTCCTTTAATTTCTCACTGAAATTTGGGATGTTTTTGTGGGTTATCCGGTAAATGGCACCGATTGTTATAGGCGTCTTAAGGTTTTTACAGTAAAATTAGCAAAAATGTATTCTCCATAGTCATCACTAAAGCAAGTGGTGCTAATACAAGATAACTGGTTAGAGTAATAGATTGCAATACCACCCCCAACTTGGTATGGTCTGCAGTTGTGGATTGCTGTGTATCCTGGTAGAGGGTAGATATCTATTGTGTCCTGCTTAAGCCAGGTCTCAGTAAGAATAATGCAGGAGAATGGTGTCTTTATTGATTCAAGGAGTGCCAAGAGGTCATCATAGTGTTTGCTTAAGGACCTGATGTTGTAGTTAAGTACTGATAGACTTTTAGCATTGTTTAGGATATTGCTGGCTTTTGATGCTGTGTAGTAAAGGCAGTTACTTTCCAATAGGTTTTGGTTGTTTGTCAGATTATGGAGGTTTAGATCAGGGTCAACGTGATCAATCATCTTCTAGGTTTAAATTATGATTATTTATATCCTGAGTTGTGTGTTGAGTTCTAGTACTGATATCTGTAGTGGTGGAAAGTTTGAACAAGTATATAGCTATAGCATTTTGGTCATGTAGAGTATAGTCACTAATACACACAATGGAGTTGGTGTTGTCTATGTGTTGTGCTGGAATGAGCTAAAGTACAACTATGTATAAACTAATAATATAAAAAAAAACAAATTAAAAATAGCACAAGACTCTCACTTGTAACTGCACTAAGGTCTAATGTAATGACTTTGGTATAGTCTATGTATTGACCTAGAGTGAGCAATAGTACAACTAGGTTTAATCTAATAATATAAAAATACAAATTAAAAATAGCACCAGACTCTCACTAGTAATTACACTATGGTCTAATATAATGACTTTGGTACTGACTATGTATTGAGCTAGAATGAGCTATAGTACAACTGAGTTTAATCAAATAATATAAAAAAGGCACAAGACTCTCAGTTGTAATTGCACTAAGGTCTTATATAAGTTGTTTACAAAAATTAGAGTATAACTAGATTTAAATTGAAAAGATAAAATATACATGTTAAAGTAGCAAAAGAATAAAAAAAAGTAGAAAAAAAAATATATGAGGTAGCTGGTACTAGTTAGCAAAAGATAGTTAAGGGCCTTGAACAATAATATAATTGAAATATACACTAATTGCACACACAATATAGTCACTAAGATATGAAAACAATCTTAGAGTAGGACTTATAATATAAACTTATAATATAAAAATACAAATTGAAATGGTACTTGCAATTGCACTAGGGTCTGATATAGGTTGTTGACAAGATCAAGAGTATAACTAGATTTAAATTGACAAAATAAAATTCACAAAGTATCAAAAGAATAATAAGTAAAAAATAACAATGGCAATGTCTTGGTTATAATATGATAGTAAGATGGTAGACAGGTACACAGGTACACAGGTACACAGGTACACAGGTACACAGGTATACAGGTACACAGGTACACATGTAAACATGTACACAGGTACACAGGTACAAAGGTACACAGGTACACAGGTATACAGGTGCACAGGTACACATGTAAACATGTACACAGGTACACAGGTACACAGGTACACAGGTACACAGGTACACATGTACACAGGTACACAGGTACAAAGGATAATATAAAGGTTGGAGTTGAATATACAAACTTGAAAATTTGGCAACAAAATGTTATGGGAAGTATAAAATAATGTTTAATGTACAAAAGTAAAATTGACTGGTAGTAAATATGGTGTTTAATAAAATTTTAGTAAGTAATAATGATTACAAAACAAGTTAAGGTAAGGTTAAGGCAATTAGACAAGTAATGGTTATTAAATGATGTCAAAAATGGTAAGAGTAAATTGTATTGATAGTAAAAATGGTAATTATTAATTTTAGTAAGTAATATCAATTGATAGTATTTAAAAAAATATGAGGTAGTAATATGGACAGAGAAAGTATCAATTCAGCTAATGTTTAAGCAAACAATAGTAAATAAGAAAATTAGATAAGGTGATTTATGCTTACTAGTAAAATCACAAAATGAGGTAGTTGATTATTTAATTACTAAGAGATTGTACTACGAAATTTAAACAATAATGGAGCAAAACATACACTACACTACGTAGGCTTTTAGGTTGGACATTTAGTTATTCTCTGTAAGATCAGTATCCCTGAGAAATCGTGATAGATCATTTTCGTTCGTGTTTGTGTACAGTTGACCTACATTTGTTTTCCTAACTAGAATTTTCCCATCCCGTGGGAAGCATTGGTGTATTGATGACCCACAACCTTCCACCTCTGGTGCTGGGCCGGCTCGTTCGTGTTCACCTGTATCAGGACGAAAGAGGAAACTATTTGCCCATGTACAAGACTCAGATATGAGCAGTGTAAGTGATAGTGATAGCGATTTCAAGGTTATTGAAAGCAGTTCTAGTTGTGACAGTGAAAGTGAATATTCCCCAGTGAAGCGGCAGTATATGCGACGTTGCATGCGGTCTGGTAGTGTAAGATATGTTCTTCCAAGAGGAAGGAGTACATCTCGGAGCACATCCGGTGGCCCTACACCACGACCTGATAGTGAAGATGACGATATTGTTACGATGGGTATCAATGATGCCAGTGAGGCAGCAGGCGGTGGTGGTGATAGTGATGGTGGCATGAGTCATGTGACACCAACAGCGGGCCATGCTACTACCCGCACTGCTGACTCTGCACAACCACAACCAGCCTCACCTGACCCCATACTCCCACATAAACCACAACCACAACCACGTTACAATATCCAGAACCCACCAGCTGACCGCATCTGGGATTGGCAGCAAGGTGAGGAGTTTGTTTCCAGTCCCCATGACTTTGATGGAGGACAAAGTGGAATACGGTCATCATGTACACTTGGGAACAATGCCACTGAACTGGAATGCTTTCAGTTGTTCTTTGATGAACCCCTGATGGATATTATTGTCAGGGAAAGCAATACATACTTGGAGTACACCATGGCAAACACTATTCTTTCACCAAGATCACGCCTACACCAGTGGAAGGACACAACTGTGGCAGAGATGTATCTGGTCTTTGCCACAATAATGCTTATGCCACATGTGTATAAGCACAGTGTCAACACATACTGGATGACATACCGCCTGATTTCAACCCCAGCTTTCAGTGATATTATACCAGTGAATAGATTTGTGTTACTGTTACGTATCTTACACTTTTCAGACAAAATAAGGCCTGATAGAAACGACAGGTTATATAAGATCAGACGTGTGTTTATGTACCTGAAACAAAAGTGCTGCATGTATTTTTATCCCTTTAGGAAGCTTGTTATTGATGAGTCTTTGATTTTGTTCAAAGGAAGACTCTCATTCAAACAGTATATACCAAGCAAGAGGAAACGCTTTTGTATAAAGTTATTTGTTCTGTGTGATTGCAAAACTGGTCTGGTTTTGGATATAATTGTGTACACTGGCGGTAAAACATTGGAAGATACCAGAAAGTTACTGGGTATCTCTGGTGATGTGGTTAGAGCAATGACGGAGCCATATCTTGGTAAGGGGCATATTTTATATACTGTCAACTGGTACAAAAGCCCTTTACTCAGTGATTTCTTGCGAGTGAACATGACAGATGTGTGTGGCACAGTGTGTGGAAATCGTAAGCCTATGCCTTGGTTCGATGTTGGCAGTCGTAGAGGTGAAGTGCAGGTGTTTGCTGCCAATGACATCATGGCATTTTGGTGGCATGACAAACGTGATGTCGCACTGCTGACATCAGTTCACTGACACGAAATGGTAGACACTGGCAAGCAGAATAGAGAGACCAATGAACCCATTGTAAAACCTGCAGCTGTGATGGATTACAACCTCATTATGAGCTTAGTGGACAAATGTGACATGCAGATTGGGTTTGCTGACTGTGTTCGCAAGAGTTATAAGTGGTACATAAAACTGTTTTTCCATCTTGACATTTCCATGCTGAATGCTTATAATATGTATAAGTTGAAGACCAAGAACAAACCCAAATATGGTGAATTTTGTTTGTCAGTCATCAGATAAATAATATTCAAGTACCAAGGAACAACACCTGCAATAGACCAGCGCCCACGAAATTATTAACACATGTCCTCTCGTCTGAGGCCTGGTGATCACTACCCCATACCACTGCCTGTTACTGCTCTCAAGAAAAATGCTCAGAAGAAGTGTTTTGTCTGTGGACATACCACAAAATGCCCACAAAAAGGCAGAGACACTCGTTTTATGTGTGAGGAGTGTAAGACACCATTGTGCTTATACCCGTGTTTTAAAGAATTCCACAACCTGCAGCAGTTCTAGAAAAGTGTCCAGTGATTGTACATAGATATATATATTATAGAACAATCATAATAAACATTTGTTTACATTG
Source organism: Cherax quadricarinatus (assembly GCF_038502225.1). Classification (NCBI taxonomy): domain Eukaryota; kingdom Metazoa; phylum Arthropoda; class Malacostraca; order Decapoda; family Parastacidae; genus Cherax; species Cherax quadricarinatus. The sequence goes on from NW_027197825.1 coordinate 13,906, forward strand.
TTTGTTTGTGTAAACAAGTTTTAGCAACATTATAATGATACGAGTGTTTTTGCTATAATTGTGCTACATTCAACGAGTGTATATTTGAACAATGCACAATAATTTGGTCTCACAGGCCACAAAAGTTATGTGAAAAAATAAAATAGTGAAAAAAAACAAGAAACCATCGAATACAAGTAAATCAAAGTTTACCGAGTGAGCGGCAGTCGCCACTGTTGCCGTTCACAGCTCACTTTCAGCAAACTTCAGGACTCTATATCTCGGTAAGTACTGATGGGAATTTTTTTTTTTTTGACTAAAACAAACAGAAAAAGAATCTTAACATTTTCATAAGAATTTTTTTTTTTTTTTTTGAATATTTTGCAACACCAGGAGACACTTCAGGATTGGGCCTTTCGACAGTCAAAGTGTTAAACCAGCATCACTTAGAATTTTTTTTATTTAATTTTTAATGAGTTCAGTAGAATTAAAATATCTCCTTCCTCTTGATTCTTTATTGTAAGTTTTTCCATCCCATGCAAAGCAATGGTGGATTTTTCAGTCGTATCGTAGCTTCATTAGTCTGTTGAGGAAATTTTACCTTATTTTGGTCAGGCACTCATTGACATCAACATCTGTTTTCATATCAACATATTTCCTTAACCCTTTGGGGGTTTTGGACTTACTAGTACGTCTTACGACCCAGGGTTTTTGACGTACTAGTATGCATAAATTCTAGATCCCTCAGATCTAGTGAGAGAAAGCTGGTAGGCCTACATATGAAAGAATGGGTCTATGTGGTCAGTGTGTGCAGTATAAAAAATCCTGCTGCACATAGTGTGTAATGAGAGGAAAAAAACTTTGACCGTGTTTTTGGATTAAAACAGCGACTTTACACTGTATTTTTGTATGGTATTTATTGTTGTATTCTAGTTGTCTCGGTCTCATTTTATAGAATGCAACACATATTACAGAAATTGAGATGATTTTGACTGGTTTTACAATCAAAAGTACCTTGAAATTGAGCTCAAAGTAGCAGAAATAGTCGATTTTTACCAAAGCTGAAAAGTAAACAAATCATGCTAAGCGTTCAATACACATTAACTGGTGTGTCTAATATTCTTTCACAAGTGTGCTGATATTATTTACACCTTTTCTACACTAATGCAGTAGTCTGCATAACAGTAAATCTTATTTTTTTTGTAAGAATAAAAATTCAAAGTGGAAAGCCAAAGAAATATAAGAGGGGCGTGGGGATGTGACTAACGAACAGAGAACTTGTTATTTTAGTGCCAGTAATGTCTTTCTTGTTTATTCTGGACCCTATTCGGAAATTGGCATCTTTTGAAATTTGTGTGAAATTGGCAAAATTGCTAAATTCTGACCACTTTATTGGATAGTTGAAATCGGTAAATGGGTGGTTTCTTGTACTCATTCGATAGAAAAACTGGAGTTCTAGCGAGATAGTTATGATTTTTGTCGACTAGTGCACTGGAATTGGCTGAAAATAGGGCTCAAAGTGGGCAAAATCGCCGATGCGTAAACATCATCGAGACCGCTAACTTCGCGAGAGCATAATTCCGTAAGTTTTCCATCAAATTTCATACTTTTGATGTCATTATGATTGGGAAAAGATTCTCTATCTTTTCATAAGAAAAAATAATTTTTTTTTTTAAATTTGGCTGACCCTGAGAACAAGTCTCTGAGAGGACCTGTCGACCCCCAAAGGGTTAATAGTTAATTAATTTTTGAGCTAGAGTTGAACTTTAGTATTACTGATTTCTTCCCAGTTTGATAACCTATCACTTTACACTCCTTTATGTCATCAGTAAGTATGTTGAGATGATCTTTGGTAAGTTGTAGGGTGGTTTGTTTACATGTTTCATGAGTTATAGCTGGTGGTAGAAGGTTGCTATTTACTACAACTGAATCAGACAGTAGTTGTTGGTCAAAGTGGTCTTGGAAGTTGTTCATAACATTGGTAAGTTGTAAGTCCACTCATACTCTTTCATTCTTGATGTTGGTGTTTTTTTGGGAAACTTGATCTTTTAGGTGGTTAATGATGTCCTCAGACTGGGTGTGGGTGTTGCTTAGTCATTCCAGTGTATTTAGTTTTTGTTCAAGATTTGTGATCTCGCCAATGTATTGTGTACTGAATGTTTGTAATTTCTTAATTTCCCGGGTTAACATGTCATTGGAGGTTTTAAGGTCCTGCATTTTCTGAGTTACAATGATGATTTTTTTTTATTCTGGATCCCAACAAGTTTAGCTATTTCTGGGTCGGTAATGTTCATATCAAATCCATGGAAGGAATTATCTTGGATGTTTTTGGTGGTGGCTATGTTTGTTGTTGTTTCACCATCACTCAATCCATCACTTGTTTTGCCAGGATACTACAGTTCAAATCAATCAATCAATCAATCAAACAATCAAGTTTATTCTCTATAAACTTACAATGCAGGGTTTACATATAGGATATTGTGTGGTTTACATATACGTAATACTAATTAAAGAGAGGGTCACTATCACACCTAGCATGACTAGGAATTTTGGGTAGACTAAGATTAATTCAAAACTTTATATTGTTAAAGATTGTGGAGCATATTTGTATTAAGGCTAAGTACAGTGGACTAGCCTTTAACCGATTTAGCCTTTAACTGAATTAATTTTCCCTATAAGAAATAATTGAAATCCAATTAATAATCCATTCCAGGCACCCAAAAGGATTAAACAAAATAATTTTCTTTTACATGAAACATACATTTCCCTACACAGAAATGAATGGTACATGCAAAATAAACAATAATTAAATGTCACTTACCATTATTGTGGAGTTGTTGATGAGTGATGTGCCAGCAGCAGGGGAGATTCAAGTTTCCTATTGTTTGGAAGGGGAATCCTCTTCCATAAAGATTTCAGGTACCAAGTTCTTTGGTCTGGTTACCTCCCTTCTTTGTTTTATAATGCCACTAGGACCAGCCTGAGAGCAACTGGACCCCTGTTGCACACAATATCTTTCCAGAGAGCTCTGTTTTTCACATCCCCTTAGGATTTCCCTAAAATGGGACACAAGAGTGTCATTTTACATGTTGCCAATATGGCTTGCAACAGCTGTGACAGGATAAAATTCATCCATAAATGCTTGCACCTTGGTAAACATTGTACACATTTCCTTAATCCTTGATGAAGGCAGCTTCCTCCATCTCTCTTCCTTCTCCTCCGAAGCACATTTCTAAGCTGTGATTTGTTGCTGATGCACCTCAAGCTCTTGCAGGTCTGCAGTGGTTAGTTCTTCATCGTCGTTCTGCACTAACTCTTCCACATCCTCGCCACAATCTCCAACCCAATGGACTTCTCCAATGATAAAATAGCTTCCACTACTGGCATAGGTTCCTGAGGGCTAGCCCCAAGCTCATCAAAATCCCTCTCTTGTACACATTGTGGCCACAGTTTTCTCCAAGCAGAGTTCAAAGTCCTGCAAGTCACTCCCTCCCAAGCCTTACCTACAAGGTTTATGCAACTGAGGATAATGAAGTTATCTTTCCAAAACTCTCTTAGGGTCAATTCAGTGTCTGAGGTCACTTCAAAGCACTTTTGAATCACTGCTTTTGTGTAGAGTTTTTTGAAGTTTGCAATGACCTGCTGGTCCATGGGCTGGAGAAGAGGAGTCGTATTAGGAGGCAAAAAACTTCACTTTAATGAAGCTAAACTCCCCTGCAATTTGCTCTTGCAAGTCGTGAGGATGAGCAGGAGCATTGTCCATTACCAGGAGGTACTTGAGTGACAATTTCTTTTTCAGTGGGTAATTTTTCACAGTGGGACCAAATGCATCATAAAACTAGTCAATGAAAATTTCCCTAGTGACCCATGCCTTAGTGTTTGATCTCCACATCACACACAATTTAGTCTTGACATTGGTTTTCTTGAACACCCTGGGAGTTTCAGAGTGATACACCAATAAAGGCTTCACTTTGCAATCACCACTAGCATTACTACGCAACATTAATGTCAGCCTATCTTTCATAGGCTTATATCCTGGCAGTGCCTTTTCCTCCTGAGTAATGTAGGTCCTGTTTGGCATTTTCTTCCAAAACAGGCCTGTTTTGTCACAATTAAACACTTGCTCGGGTTTGAAATTTTCAGTCTCTATGTATTCCTTAAAGTCCTGCACATATTTTTCAGCTGCTTTTTTTCTGACCAGGCAGCCTCACCATGCCTTATCACAGTGTATGCCACTATGTTTCTTAAATCCCTCAAACCAGGCTCTGCTAGCCTTAAATTCATCAGCAGCAGCACTATTTGGAGGCATTTTCTTAATGAGATCATAATACAACTGCCTTGCCTTCTCGCATATTACTGACTTAGATATACTATCCCCTGATAATTGTTTCTCGTTTATTGACACCAATAACAGTCTCTCCACATCTTCGAGTATTTGCAATTTCTGTTTTGTAATCACACTTGTACCTTTTGCAACAAAAGCTGCCTTGATTGCCTTTTTGTTGTGGAAGATAATAGTGATCGTTGAATGGGGTTTGTTGCATAACTTTTCCAACTCCGAGATACGCACTCCACTTTCATACTTTTTTATTATCTCCTTTTTCAGTTCAGTGGTACAACTCACCCTTTTTACCATATGTTTGGTACTAGAAGCTTTCTTGGGGCCCATGTGGCTTATTTAGTGGTTACAAGCACTAAAAACAGTGAATAATATAAAATATATTTCAGGTATGCATGGAATCAACAGCAATGGCTTGTAAACAGTGGCACACTGGCTGGTAGAATGGGTGACTAGCCAGGCCCACTCACGGCACTGAGCGGACGCGTTTGGGATGAAAGCTCCTAACCGAGGTTTAGGTGTTATCCGAGCCAATTTTTTTTTGCCAAAGCGAGGTGTTATCCGACTTTGGTGCTATCCGATCCAGGCATTAATCGGGCATTCACTGTAACTACATTACAGTTCGTAAAGTTAGCAATATGAATGGTTTTGTTTTTGGTACAATACATAGATTCTATTTTGGAGTATCACAGGCAAACTTATGACTAGTTAAGATTCATTAGGTAATAGTTGTACACTGAACCCTTGACCGATAATATTAATCTGTTCCAGAGAGCTTGTCCTTAGTCGAATTTATCGTTAGTCGAATTAATTTTCCCTATAAGAAATAATGGAAATCCAATTAATCTGTTCCAGACAGCAAAAAGTATTTAAAAAAATAATTTTTTTTTTCATGAAATACACATTTCCCTACAAAGAAAATAATGAGATATGCACAATAACTACATAAATAAATGCTAAAATGACACTTACCTTTATTGAAGAGTATTGATGAGTGATGAGACACTGTTTTTCTTGAAAACTCTGGGATTTTCAGTGATACATGAGTAAAGACTTCACTTTGCAATTCCCACTAGCATTACAACAAAACATGTGAGTTAACCTGTCTTTCATAGGTTTGTGTCCTGGGAGTGTCTTTTCCTTTTGAGTAATGTTTACCTGGAGTTTACCTGGAGAGAGTTCCGGGGGTCAACGCCCCCGCGGCCCGGTCTGTGACCAGGCCTCCTGGTGGATCAGAGCCTGATCAACCAGGCTGTTGCTGCTGGCTGCACGCAAACCAACGTACGAGCCACAGCCCGGCTGATCAGGAACTGACTTTAGGTGCTTGTCCAGTGCTAGCTTGAAGACTGCCAGGGGTCTGTTGGTAATCCCCCTTATGTGTGCTGGGAGGCAGTTGAACAGTCTCGGGCCCCTGATACTCATTGTATGGTCTCTTAACGTGCTAGTGACACCCCTGCTTTTCATTGGGGGGATGGTGCATCGTCTGCCAAGTCTTTTGCTTTCGTAGTGAGTGATTTTCGTGTGCAAGTTCGGTACTAGTCCCTCTAGGATTTTCCAGGTGTATATAATCATGTATCTCTCCCTCCTGCGTTCCAGGGAATACAGGTTTAGGAACCTCAAGCGCTCCCAATAATTGAGGTGTTTTATCTCCGTTATGCGCGCCGTGAAAGTTCTCTGTACATTTTCTAGGTCGGCAATTTCACCTGCCTTGAAAGGTGCTGTTAGTGTGCAGCAATATTCCAGCCTAGATAGAACAAGTGACCTGAAGAGTGTCATCATGGGCTTGGAGTTTTGAGACTCTATGACCGCGGGTTCAATCCCGGCCGGGGGTATGGTTTATTTGCAATCGTGTCATTACGATTTCTTGAGTCATGTTGACGGCAGTGAAGGGACTTGAGCTAGAATTCGTCACGGCCACGTTAGCTGGAGATTCGTCTGTAAAAACTTGCATTTGTGGTCACAGAGGTGCCTGTGCTAACTTTCCTATGGTGTAGAAATATACCTAGTTGGAGGAATCTTATTGTGGCTAGCTGGTCTAGTGGCTAACGCGACGGGCTGGAGTTTTGAGACTCTATGACCGCGGGTTCAATCCCGGCCGGGGGTATGGTTTATTTGCAATCGTGTCATTACGATTTCTTGAGTCATGTTGACGTCAGTGAAGGGACTTGAGCTAGAGTTCGTCACGGCCACGTTAGCTGGAGATTCGTCTGTAAAAACTTGCATTTGTGGTCACAGAGGTGCCTGTGCTAACTTTCCTATGGTGTAGAAATATACCTAGTTGGAGGAATCTTATTGTGGCTAGCTGGTCTAGTGGCTAACGCGACGGGCTGGAGTTTTGAGACTCTATGACCGCGGGTTCAATCCCGGCCGGGGGTATGGTTTATTTGCAATCGTGTCATTACGATTTCTTGAGTCGAGTCCTAAAGGATTCTTTTAGCTTAAGTTCGATGCTTGCTATTTCTCTGACCAGTGTCTCCCTACGCATTTCAGATATATTGACCTCTTTTAGCCGCTCTGTTATTCTTTTCCGTCGCCTGTAAAGGGAGCGCCTGTCTCTTTCTGTTTTACATCTACTCCTCCTTTTTCTTAGAGGAATAAGCCTTGTGGATACATCGAGTGCCACCGAGTTAATCTGTTCTAGGCATAAGTTGGGGTCTGTGTTGCTTAGTATATCTTCCCAGCTTATATCGGTTAGGACTTGGTTTACTTGGTCCCACTTTATGTTTTTGTTATTGAAGTTGAATTTGGTGAATGTTCCCTCGTGACTAATCTCATTATGTCGGTCTGGGGCTCCGCGCATACATGACTGAACCTCAATTATGTTGTGATCTGAGTATATTGTTTTTGATATGGTGACATTTCTTATCAGATCATCATTGTTAGTGAAGATGAGGTCTAGTGTATTCTCCAGTCTAGTAGGCTCTATTATTTGCTGGTTTAAATTGAATTTTGTGCAGAGATTTAAAAGCTCGTGTGAGTGTGAGTTTTCATCAGAGCTGCCTCCTGGTGTCATTACTGCAACAATATTATTTGCTATATTCCTCCATTTTAGGTGCCTTAAGTTGAAATCCCCCAGGAGCAAGATGTTGGGTGCAGGAGCTGGAAGGTTTTCCAGACAGTGGTCAATTTTTAACAGCTGTTCCTGGAATTGCTGGGATGTTGCATCCGGAGGCTTGTAGACTACCACAATGACTAGGTTTTGGTTCTCGACCTTTACTGCTAAAACTTCCACTACATCATTTGAGGCATTTAGCAGTTCTGTGCAAACAAGTGACTCTGCAATGTACAGGCCAACCCCCCCCTTTTGCCTGTTCACTCTGTCACATCTGTATAGGTTGTAACCTGGGATCCATATTTCGTTGTCCAAGTGATCCTTTATGTGGGTCTCAGTGAAAGCCGCGAACATTGCCTTTGCCTCTGCAAGCAGTCCACGGATGAAAGGTATTTTGTTGTTTGTTGCTGGCTTTAGACCCTGTATATTTGCAAAGAAGAATGTTATCGGACTGGTGGTATTGTTGGTACTGGGGGGGGATTTTTTTTCCGGCATTAGTATCTGTATCTGTTGGTTTGGAGTGGAGGCCATCGACTGTGGTTCCACTCCAGGAATGACTGGATTTGGTGTACGATTTCTGCCATTTCCTGCCAGTTTTTTTTCCTTCCTGGCACTAAAAAACCTCTCCCTCTTGAGTGGCTGTGGCTACCCAGGTTATCCCATGGCCTGGATGTTTTGTATCTTTTTGTCCCCTTTAGATGGTATGCCTGGCAATTTAAGTTATAGCACAGTCTTTCCTGTACTGAAGAGGTACACAGTTCAGGGTGAAAAAGCTTACAGGAAGGGAGTTTGCATTTTCCTGTTGTCATATGGGCATGGCATTTTCTAGGGTGGTCATAGTTGCACGTCCCATTTGTTTTTCCAGATTTCCCATGCCAGCAGATACCGAGTGCATAGTATGTGCACAGGCTTGGATTCCGTTTGCCTTCGGTTTCTGTGACTGTATTCCCTGTTGGTGCATGTTTCCCTGTCTTACTTCTATCCTCCCTAGCACCAACAATGGAGCTCCCACCAGTTGTTTTTGGTAATATATCCTCACTATTGCTAGTGGAGTCCTCTTGTTTGCTATTTCCTGCGGTATTTCTAGTTTGCAATATTGGTTTTATCTTATCTTTGACTACACTTGTTTCCCTACTATGGCTCTTGTCCCCTATGAGGTCATTTATATGTATTCCTTCCTGCGTATAATTCCCGACTACCTGGACAAAATCTCCAGCTTCACCATTACTGTCTCCCAGGACAGCATCTCCAGCTTCCCCATTACTGTCTCCCAGGACAGCATCTCCAGCTTCACCATTACTGTCTCCCAGGACAGCACCTCCAGCTTCACCATTACTGTCTCCCAGGACAGCACCTCCAGCTTCACCATTACTGTCTCCCAGGACAGCACTATCAGCCCCCCATTTACTGACTACCAGGACATCTTCTCCAGCCTTACAGTTTCTGACTACATGGCCAGTATCAAGGGCAGTACCATTCCGCCCAGACTTTTTATGTTCCCATCTGTTGTAGAAAGCTTCCAGGTTTTCTATGAAAGCAGCTTTGATGTTGACCTCTTTTAATACCCTTGTGATTTTAGTCCACAGATTTATCTCATTTGGGCATACCCAAAAACACTTCCCTGTTTTAATACTGCTTGTAGCTAGTTCTTGGATATCTGCACAAGGGGCGTGACACCAATTTCCACAAAAATGACAATTTATGCATGTGGAAGCCTGCATAAATTGCATAAATGTAGGTCCTGTTTGGCATTTTCTTCCAGAAGAGGCCTGTTTCGTCACAACTGAACACTTTTTGGGGTTGGAATTTTTCAGCTTTGCCATGCCTTACCACACTGTGTATGCCACTATGATTCTTAAATCTCTCAAACAAACCTTTGCTGTCGTTAAATTCACCAATATGAGCACTAGTTCCAGGCATTTTTTCCTGTTCACCTGGGTGTTAGTTGACTGGTGTGGGTTGCATCATTGGGTGACAAGATTAAGGACCCCAATGGAAATAAGTTAGACAGTCCTCAATAATGCACTGACTTTCTTGGGTTATCGTGGGTGGATAACCCTCTGGGGTTAATTGTTTTTTCAGTAATTGTTTCTCGTTAAGCCACAGCAACAACACTCTGCATCACCGAGTAGTACAGGTCCTCCATCACAAATCTGGCATCATTGGGACCTGTATTGTGCCGGATTCCTGAGTTTGCCGGATTACAGAGTAGTTAGGTTAGAATACACTTAATAAAATTAACCAACTTCACTTACACAAAGTTCATTGAACGTCGGCAAAAATCGAACATTTCCGCTACTTTGAGCTCAATTTCAAGGTACTTTTCATCATGAAAGCAATCAAAATCATGTCTATTTCTGTAAAATATCTTTCATTCTAGCAAATGAGTCCAAAAAATGAGAATACAACCATAAAAACCATACGAAAATATACTGCAAAGAGGCAGCTAATGGCTGAGAAGTGTACTCCCTTATTTATCGTCCATCTTTTTTTTTTTTGTTGTACGTTAAGAAGCATCTTTCCACCATACATTGCCCAAGTTTCAATGAGACAGCCCGACAAACAACAGAGAAAAAAAGTATTTACCAAAAATCATATATGGCAAGCCCAAGCCAGGTACAGGAAATAAGTCACTCTGTCTGACTTTTCTGGGTTATCCCAGGTTCTCTATACATACACTGCTATGTATGATAATCTATGTAACTGTATTTGTGTATACCTGAATAAACTTATTTACTTCTAGTATGTCAACTGAGTACAAGAAACCGCCCATTCACTTATTTCAACTACCCAATAAAGTGGTCAGAAATTGGCAATTTGGCCAATTTCACACACATTTCAACAGATGCAAGTTTCAAAATAGGATCCAGAATAAACAGTGCAGACATTCCTGGCACTAAAATAACATTTTCTCTGTTCATTAGTCACGGCCACAGGCCCCTCTTATATTACTCTTGCTTACCATTTGGAATTTTTATTCACAAAAAAATAGAAGATTTACTCTTATGCAGACTGCTGCATTATTGTAATAATTGTATAAATAATGTCAATCCATTCTTGATTTTGTATTGGAATTTGGACTGGCAGGTGGACAGGTATAGGACGGTGACGTCATATGTTTACTCTTGAGCATCACTAAAGAACAGAACTTTTCTGCTACTGTGAGCGCAATTTCAAGGTACTTTTTGGCATGAGAGCAATCAAAATCATGTCTATTTCTGTAATATATCTTTCATTCTATCAAATGAGACCGAAAAAAATGAGAATATAACCATAAAAACCATACAGAAATATACCGCTAAGCGGCAGCTAATGGCTGAGAAGTGAACTCCGCTATTTATGGTCTGATTTCTTTCATTTTTGGTGTAAGTTAAGAAGTATCTTTCCATCATATATTGCCCAAGTTTGAATAAGATAACCCAACAAACAACTGAGAAACTAATATAATAATAATAGTAACAATAATAATAATAATAATAATAATAATAATAATAATAATAATAAAATCTTTATTTACTACACATACATGTACAAGGTATACAGGTCTAGCTGAGATCAGTGACATACTACTATAGAAAGCCGCTTGTTATGTATAGTATTTCAAGAAAATTACTTCAGTGTCCCAGGATAACACCCACACCAGTCGACTAACACCCAGGTACCTATTTACTGATGGGCAAACATAGACAACAGGTGTAAAGAAACACATCTAATGTTTCTACCCTGTCTAGGAATCGAATATTTACCAAAAATCATATATGGTTAACCCAATCCAGGTACTAGAAACACATTTGCTTCTATGTGTGATAATCTGTTTAGAGAAAATAACTTTTTTGTTTCAGGTTTATGGTGCAGTAGGAGTGTACATCACAGTCCTGTGGTATACTCTGTTTTCTCTAATATAAGCCCCCAAGACAGGGATAGGAGAATGGTACTTGTATCCCATATCCTCTTCATACCTCCGTCGAACTGCTTGGTATTATGCCAAATATTATTTATTCTGGAGTATTTAACATGTTTTATGTTATTTATATTGTTTATTATGTCATATTAGATCAGTTGTGATAGGCAAATAAGCTGTAGTGTTGATATTAGTGTAATAATAAAGCATTTACTCCTGCTTCATGAGACTGAGCTCATGGCAACTGACAGTGGCTTCACAGCCACCTTATCTTTAATGGATAATGTACTGTGTAGGTGCTTTACATAATGAGAAGCATTTCTTTTATTCATTGGAACCATGGCTAGGGCTAAAAGTAAGAAGGATAAAACAATAAATGGAGAAAAAGAAATTGGAATGACTTGTGCAGCAAGTAGCGCCACCGAACAGTACCAGCCGGTTAATGTGGCGAACCTGGAAATTTGAAATTATTCTAGCCAAAATTAGTGCAGAATAACTGAAGGAACCGAATAACTGATTGCTGGATTTGTGATGGCGGACCTGTACAGCTGAAAGTGGTGCAGCAGCAGCTGGTGGTGGTGCAGCAGCAGCTGATGGTGGTGCAGCAGCTGACCATGGTACAGCAGCAGCTGACCATGGTACAGCAGCAGCTGACATTGGTACAGCAGCAGCTGACAGTGGTACAGCAGCAGCTGATGGTGGTACAGCAGCAGCTGATGGTGGTGCAGCAACAGCAGCAGCTGACAGTGGAACAGCAGCAGCTGATGGTGGTGCAGCAACAGCAACAGCTGACAATGGTACGATTGTATTTTGATAGTATTTCTCGCCCTTTTTATGACAGGGTTTGCACTAGAAGCTTTCTTTGGACCCATGGTGGCTTATTTAGCAGCTACAAGCGCTAAAATCAATGGAATAATACAACATATATCACAGGTATGCATGAAACCGTCCACCCTGGCTTGTAAACAATGGCACACTAGGTGAAGGCAGGGCAGCTGAGGCACGCTCAGCCTGGATGGACAGGTGAACATGTTCGGGATGAATGTTGCTTCCCAAGATTTCACTATTGGTCGAGCCAATATTTTTATGCAGAGACACATCGGTAGATATTACAACCCAGGAATCCAAATGCCCTGTTATCCTGGGTGTAAAGGGAGCAAAATAAACACAGCACAAAAAGTTTAGACTTATATTATCCTTCACCACTTTAGAACAGCAGTATGCACACTACGTACAGTGATAAGTATTAGTGCACTCCATGGTAAGCAAGGCAGAAATAGAAGCCACAGGAGAGCAGACCGTGCTTCAACCAGCTCTAGAATGGGAATGACAAGGGCAGACAGGAGAGTGGTACCCACATAACCTCTGCGATTGCCAAAACCATCTTATTGGCTGGAACCTGGTTACTAGTTGAATGACAGGGCCCCATCATCAACTCTCAGCAACCTGGTACACTGGTTGGGGGAGATAGCCTGTAAATGAGGGTGTGTACATGCGCCGAATGAAGGTTACGTACTCTTTGCATGCCACACCCCCACCCTGAGAAGGCTCAGGATTAGGCTGCCATCTCCCAGTGGTAACTGTGCCGCCATGGCACAAAATAATGGGACTGCCTTTCCTCTCCACCATCCAACTCTTAGAGCTCAGCTTTTCTCGTGACAAAAAGCCAAACCCTAAACTCAGAGTGAGACAGCAGTCATTCGGGCTAGCATAGGTCCAAGATACAGGCAGACGGTAGCCCACATCTCCTCACTAAAAAAAAAACCCCACACCAGGGGATAAAAAAAAATGAGCGTGGAAAGGGCTACCACAAGTAACCTAACATCCTAACCTAAGTAAATAGAATATTAGACTCTAGATAATGAGTCTGCCAACATATTTTCTTTGCCGGCAATATATTTAATTCTGAGTGAGTATGGTTGCAGTCTTATAGCCCAATGCATGAGCCCTGTGTTGTGGTTCTTCAAGGCTTGGAGATATACTAGAGGATTTTGATCACTGTAGATGGTGACCACCTGTGATGTCTGGCCCACATAATCATCGAAATGCTCAAAAGCCAGTACCAGCGCGAGGGCTTCTTTTTCAATGGTAGAGTAAGCCCTCTGATGCAGCTGGAACTTAGCAGAATAATAAGCTACAGGCTGCAACTCCTCATTCTCGTTTTGTAATAGTACTGCCCCAACCCCAGACTCACAAGCATCAACCTGTAATGAAAAAGGTTTGTAGAAGTCTGGAGACAAAAGAATGGGTGCAGTACACAATATTCTTTTTACTTTGTCAAACGAATTTTGACAATCTGAAGTCCAATTAAAGGGAACTTTTTGACTGGTAAGAGAGGTAAGAGGGGCTACAATATCTGAGAAATTCTTACAGAATCCAATTCTTACAGAATTTGTTCTGTAAAATCCTATCATGCCTAGGAAACGTTGATGAGATTTCCTATCATGAGGAACTGGATAATCTTTAATAGCAAGAACTTTAGCAAGTTTAGGAGCAACTTTACCACTACCGACTTCATGGCCTAGAAAAGTGACAGTGGCCTGGCCAAAGGAAGATTTAGATAATTTAACTGTTAAATGGGAACACTGAAAGGTCTCAAAAAGAGCCTTAAGTCCAAGTAGGTGTTGATCCCAAGTATCAGACACCACAACAATATCATCTAGGTACGCTGCCGTGCCTTCAAGTCCTTTAATAGCCTGATGGATAAGTTTCTGGAATGAAGAGGGGGAATTTTTCATTCCAAAGGGGGTAACGGTGTATTGATAATGACCTCCTGGAATTACGAAGGCAGAGATTTCCTTTGCCTTATCCGTTAAAGGTACCTGATAGTAGCCTTTAAGGAGATCTAACTTGGACACAAAAGTAGCCTTTCCCACAAAGTCAATTACGCCATCCAGACGAGGAAGAGGGTAAGCATCTGTAATTGTGACCTCATTCACCTTACGGTAGTCTGTACACATACGAAATCCTCCATCAGCTTTTTTAGCAAGGATGCACGGTGAAGCCCATGGACTAGATGACTCCTCCACTAAACCATGCTTTAACAGAAATTCTACTTCCTGCTGAAGTAGTCTCTGCTTTTCAGGATTAGCTCTGTAGGGGGAGAGTTTAATTGGTTTAGAGTTTCCCACATCTACATCATGATAACCTAACGTACATTTTTTCGGCACATCCAAAAAAATATTAGGATATGACTGTAGAAGCTCAGTTAAACTTGTTGCTTGCATTTCAGATAGTCCCTCCATTAAAGGGCTAGGATCCTTGAGGACAGAATTTGAAAGTTTAACATTAATTTCAGAGATAGAGTGCAAAGAATCAGAGTTGTCCTCAGAGGTAGAGGACAGAGTCATTACTGGGACTTTATCTGGTGCATGAAAAGATTTTAATTGATTAATGTGGCAAGTTTTAGTTTTTGAGGTCTTATCAATGGGAGCTACCACATAATTTACATCAGATAATCGACTTATAATCTGCATAGGTCCCATAAATCTAGCTTTCAAGGTGTGGCCAGGTATAGGTTCCTGCACCAACACCTTGTCTCCTGGATGGAAGGAGCGGAATTGTGCACTTCTGACTTACCTCTTTTTCCATCTTACTTTGAGCTGTCTTTAGGTTAGCCTTGGCTAATTGACGTGCCACCTGCAACCTTGAAGACGGGTTGTAAAGTGTTGAGCTAACGTCTTCTCCAATCCATCCTTCTTTGAGCACCCGAAGAGGACCTCGTATATTGTGCCCAAAGATCAGCTCAAAAGGACTATACCCTGTAGACTCTTGCACCGTTTCTCGTACTGAGAATAGCAACAAATGTAATGATTCATCTCAGTCTGTAGGAAAATGCATGCAAAAAGTTCTCATCACAGTTTTTAACGTCTGATGGAATCTTTCCAAGGCACATTGGGACTTAGGATGATAGGCAGTGGATGAGTTATGGATTATCCCTAACCTAGTTAATGCTTCCCTAAATGCTTTTATAGTAAAGTTAGTACCTTGATCACTTTGAATTGTTTTAGGAATGCCAAAACAAGAAATGAATTTTGTTAAAGCTTTGAGAATAGCTTTAGTATTAATACTACGCATGGGAATTGCTTCAGGATATCTGGTTACTTTATCCATAATCGTAAATAAGTACTGATTTCCAGACTTTGACCTAGGTAGTGGACCTACACAATCTATAATTAAATCTGTAAAAGGTTCTCCATCAGCAGGTATAGGTTGGAGAGCTGCAGGTTTAATGGAATGTCCAGATTTCCCTACTTGCTGACATTCTCGGCAACACCTAATATGATTCTTCACATCTTTCTTTAATTTTGGCCCAAAAAATTCTTTTTGTGATTCTATACAAGGTTTTTGTAATTCCTAAGTGACCTCCTAATGAAGTATTATGAGGATATACCCATGGCTGCCTGAAAAGCGAATTTTAAAGAAGGGTCCTTTCGTTGCTCCTCCCGGAAGGACAGTCCCTCGGGCATGGAAACAGAGAGATCTGGTAATCCTGCAACCTGGGAATAGGAAGGCTTGATCGGTGTCTGTTCACTTGATCTACGAGGCTCTGGCCAGTTTTCCTCATAAAACAAAGTGGCTATTCCGAGATCGGAGTCGTCCAAGGATAGGTCAACATTCTCGCCAGACAACCCTTTGGATGTTGCCTGAGTTATGGCCAACACCGGAGAAGAATTACTCATTGTAGGTTCAGGACATGCACTAACAGTAGTAATGTTATTACCCAGTAATAACATGGCATCTTTCATGGGGAATCCTTTTGAGACACCCACAGTCAAGTACCCAGTGTAATATTTGCGCTGTACATAAATTTTATGCAAAGGGACAGAATATATAGCTCCTCCAAATGCTTCCAATAAAACAGAGGAATTCAAGGAAGTGTTTTTTGAAAGGGGTAATATTCCTTCTCTTATAAGTGAGCAATATGCTCCAGTGTCTCTAAAGGTTTTTACTTCAGTTGTTTCTGAGTTTTCCTGAAGGGAAATAAGATTCTTGCAATAATAAGGGGCCATACCTTTTTCTACTTCTCTAGGGGACATGTTACTAGGGTTATTAGAGAGTTTCCCAATGGGTTGGGGTTTGTGGGGGCAGTTGGGACGGATGTGACCTACTTTATTACAGAGGAAGCAGACGACAGGCTTGCCCTTTACTCCCTGCGGACGTTGCAACTGGTGTCTCTCTGGCTGGTGTCTCTCTGGATACTGTTGTCGAGATGCACCATGTTGAGTAGTTTGTCTCTCAGCAGGTGGACCATAAGTTGGGAAGCGTGGCTCACCAGGTGACTTAGTTGGCTGACGTAGGCGTTCTCCCTCCGGCTGGCACTTCATTCTCCAAGGTTGACGATCTCTGCTCATGCCAGGCTGTTGAAAAGAGAGACGGGACCGCTCGGACAAGGAGCGGTTAGTTTCGAAGGTATCAGCCAACTTGGCTGCCTCCAATGTAGTGGTTAAGTCACGATCCTGCAGAAAGACTCGACCCTCTTGTCCCACAGACTCCAGCAGGTTATCAATCAGAATAAACTGTACCAGCTTCTCAAAGGTAGAGACACCACTTGCTTTATACCAGCTGGTAGAAGCTTTGGTTTGCTGTCTCACAAAATCCACCAGGGATTGACCAAGCTGCCGCCTGCTTAGTTTGAAAATCTTTTTATATTTGGCTGGGATACATGTATATGCTCCCAACAATGTGGTCTTCACTACTTGATAATCAGAAAATTCAGCGTCATTTAATGCTGACGTAAATTCCTGTGCCTTACCAAACAAAGCTGATTGAACCAACGATGCCCAATGCTGTTCCGGCCACCTCAAGGCTCGAGCCTGATTTTCGAAGCATTCGAAAAATTGTTCTGGTTCGGCCTCATTGAAGCGGAGAACAAACTGTACTGCTTTCTGTAAACTAAAATCATTTACAGAGTGCGAAAACTGCCTCCTTTCACTTTCCCTATCAAATTCTTCCCTTGTGAATGCTCTCTTTTCCTTAGTTTGCTCAAGATTGATTTTTGCCAGCTCAAGTGCCAATGACGCTGATTCACCTTGAGACAACCCAGTTGCACTATACTGACCATTTTGCTCAGTAGGTGTATCCTCTTCCTCCTGCGAGAACATAGTAGTTTTTGCCCTAGCTCCCGTAGAGGGAGGAGTCTGATGTGCCATCTCTTCTTCTATAAGTTTGTCAGCAATCAATGAACGCAATGGCGCAGCTGTGAGAGTGCGTTTGTATTTAATGCCAATGGAATGAGCAATTTGCCAACAACGCTGTAGGGACAATTTAGGTAGGTTATGCAAAGTACATGCCGACACCAGACGTCTGACTCGTCTAGGTGGCATAAGTTATTTGCTATGCACAGTGTGAAGGCTTACTCAGCCCTGTAACAACTTCAGTAAGTATTACTAAGGCTGGCTCCTCCTCAGGAAAATTAATGAATAGAAAAAGAAATAACAGACAAACAAACACTTTATTATGTAGAAATTTAAAATATAAAACACTTAAATATGAAATATTAATCCTACATTAAAGAAAATGAAAAATGAAAAATATAAATGATAACTTAATTCAACGCTATTACATAGGGGTGTCTGGTGTTGGTGACACTGTGTTGTTGAAATCGTAGCCGTTCCTGATGATGGGGGGGGGTCGCAGATGTTGGTTACGACCCACTGGCTAGTTCTTCACAGTAGACAGGGCCTTGAGTATAATATCCCGATGACAGGAAAGCAGGTTCTTTACCGCTGCAATGCTGTGGGGTTACGTCCTGCAATTTCATACAGGTGCACAGGTAATTAGATCCAAAATGGGGAAGTCTCTGGACGTTAGTCCCTCTCCATCCGTTCTTCTCGTTGATTGACAGGTGACCCTCACTGTCATCCAAGCTGAAAAGATAGACAGGTTACCCACTGCTTAAATAATCACTCCATGGCAAGTACGATACTCAAAAGACATGGTGATTATTACAACAGTCAACCTAGAGCAAGACTGAAAGGACTAAGTTTATTATTGGTCAAAAGTGAAGCTTTTTAACCAATAAATCCACTAGAATACAAGGCAGGCATGTACTTACAGTAGTGTTGGGAGCTGTGAGTCGAGTGATTTACTGTTTGACTAGAGCCCCACACGTCACCTTTCGGGGGGGGGGGAAGAGGGAGGGGAAGGGATAGCGGGAGCTAGACTGACCCTACCTTAACAAGCAGCCGGCAGTCAAACTATCACTTTCAGGGAGGGGGAAAAAAGGCGGGAAAAACGGGAGCTTGAATTACCCTACCTTAACTAGTAGCCGGCAATGAAACTATTGTTATTATATCGCTACCCCTATCTATTGAACTTTTCCCTCACACTCCCCCATACCAAGACTTATAGTCAAGGAGTATAAGAAGAATAGGCGAGGAAAAAGTTCTAACATGTGGAAGTCGTGTAAGGCAACAAATCTTCTACTGACTGTCACGACTTAACCAGTCAGAGAAATAATTGGATGAACCATTGATATACACAATATGGAACTTAAAAGTCTGGAGTGCCAATGTCCACCTCAAGAGGCGACTGTTAGTTCCCTTAAAAGTTTCTAGGTATATCAAAGGTTTGTGGTCTGTTTCTAAAATGAATTCTTTTCCCAGCAAATAAAATTTAAGTTTGGAGATACCCCACACAAGGGCTAAACATTCCTTTTCTATTGTAGAGTATCTTGTTTCTGCAGGAAGGAGTTTCCGGCTTAGGAAGCATACAGGGAAGGGAGTACCATCATTGTATTGTAGTAACACCGCACCTAAGCCAGTATTGGAGGCATCAGTTCTCAAACAAAATGTTTTATTAATATCTGAAATCTTAAGTATAGGGTCTTTCGAAAAGATACTTTTAATCTCATTAAACTTTTCCCGAGCTACGTCAGAAAGTTCAAGAGGTTCCTTCACAGACTTTTTAAGTAAGTCAGATAAGATGCCTGTAAGATCAGTAAGGTTAGGGATAAACCGTGCATAAAAATTTACAGAACCAAGAAAGCTACGCATGAGCTTCTTGGTTTTGGGGAATTTAAATTCTAATAAAGCTTTGATCTTACTGGGGAGAGGCTGCAGAGAGTTATTAGAAAGAATCAGTCCAAGATATCTAGTCTTGTTATACCCAAGGAAGCATTTCTTTGGCTTGGCAGTGAGGCCATGTGAGCATAACCTATGCAAAACTGATGTTATTGTTTGGATATGTTCGCCTCACGTAGATGTCATTACGTAAATGTTATCAAAATAAACTGAAACATTTGGCATATTACCCAAGACCTTTCTCATCAGTCTCACGTAGGTAGCACAGGCAGTTACCAAACCGAAGGGCATAGTTCTATACTGCATCAGTCCTTGGTGTGTAGGAAAAGTGGTGTACTGCTTAGAAGAAGGATCTAACATTACCTGATGATATGCCTGCGGAATATCAGTCTCTGAAAAGAAGGAAGCGTCATAAAATTTGTGTAGATCGCTATCTCTTAAGGGCATAGGCTCTGCATCCCACCGAGTTTTAGCATTAAGGCCTCTGAAGTCACTACCTAGTCTACATGAATTATCCTCCTTCTTAACCATGACTATGACTACTGGTGAACAATACGAAGATACTGAAGGTTCAATGGTCTTTAGTTTTAATAATTTGTCTACCTCTCGGTCAAATGCATCCCTAAGGTGAACTGGAACTGGGTATAATTTTCGTTTGATAGGATTGTCCGTCTCTAAGTCAATCTTATGGACTACCGTGGAGGTAACACCTGGAATATCAGTAAAGACGTCTGAAAAGTTACTCACACATTGAAGTAGTTCATGTCTCTTATGGTCATCCAAAGATTCATTAATATTAATGGTGGTTGCGTCTGAGTGGTCAAGAGTCACCAAGTCATGTAGTTCTTCATCATGATCTAAGTTAGAGGTGTCAATTACGCACACTTTACATTCTTCAGTTGTCTTATCAAGTTCGTGTGGAAAAACTAAGTCAAAGTTATTAAGGCACTTAACCGAATTTCTTTGGTAATATTTCTTAAGGATGTTGATATGATAAAGCTTAGGTTTCTCCTTGACTTCTATGAGGTAGTCAACTTTCCCACAAACTTTTAATACTTTATATGGACCTTTCCATGCTACTAATAATTTATTTGACTTGATAGGCAAAAGTACAAGAACTTCATCCCCTACTTGAAAACTTCTCCTCTGACTTTTGGAATCAAAATAGGTTTTGTACTGGTCCATTGACAAGCTTAGGTTTTTCGAAACTATGTCAGAGATAAGATAAGATAAGATTTCGTTCGGATTTTTAACCCCGGAGGGTTAGCCACCCAGGATAACCCAAGAAAGTCAGTGCGTCATCGAGGACTGTCTAACTTATTTCCATTGGGGTCCTTAATCTTGTCCCCCAGGATGCGACCCACACCAGTCGACTAACACCCAGGTACCTATTTTCTGCTAGGTGAACAGGACAACAAGTGTAAGGAAACGTGTCGAAATGTTTCCACCCGCCGGGAATCGAACCCGGGCCCTCCGTGTGTGAAGCGGGAGCTTTAGCCACCAGGCCACCGGGCCAAGTTTGGATCTAAGGTCAAGGAAAAACTGGTAAGAAGACTGAACCTCAGCATTTAGCTCCTCATTAGTCCATAAGTCATGAAGGATGGACAGTGTGCCTCTGGGCTGTCTACCATAGAGAAGTTCAAAACGTGAAAACCCCAAAGAGTCACTGGGAACTTCCCTCATGGCAAACAAAGCACAGGGTAGGTAACGATGCCACTCCTTAGGTTTAAGGGAGCAAAGTTTCCTTAAAATGGACTTGAGAATCGAATGCTGGCGCTCAATCCTCCCATTACAGCTGGGATGATAGGGTGTTGTGAAGAGAGGCTTCACTCCCAGAAGTTGGTATAGATGGTGCATTAAGTCAGATGTGAATTGTGTCCCACGGTCAGACAAAATTTCTCTAGGGATGCCCACTCTGGAGAAGATGGACAAAAGTGCTTCAGCCACCTCTGTAGTAGTTATGGTCTTTAAGGGTATGGCTTCAGGGAAACTCGAAGCCTAATCAACTAATGTTAATATATATCTATGTCCCCCAGATGAAAGTGGAGATAAAGGACCAACGATGTCAATAGCTACTCTTTCAAACGGTACCGTAAAGATAGGCATTTTGACCATAGGTACTCGCCTGGTACCTCGGTAGGATGACAGTTGGCAAACTTTACATGATCTACAATAGGTAGTGACATCTGAGGACATTTTTGGCCAAAAATAGGTTTCCCTAATTTTATTTAAGGTTTTACGATGCGAGAAATGTCCGGCCACTGGCAGGTCATGAGCCATTTTAAGAACAGTCTCTCTGCATTGACTTGGCACAACTACCTGGAGACCTGGAGTTTACCTGGAGAGAGTTCCGGGGGTCAACGCCCCCGCGGCCCGGTCTGTGACCAGGCCTCCTGGTGGATCAGAGCCTGATCAACCAGGCTGTTGCTGCTGGCTGCACGCAAACCAACGTACGAGCCACAGCCCGGCTGATCAGGAACTGACTTTAGGTGCTTGTCCAGTGCCAGCTTGAAGACTGCCAGGGGTTTGTTGGTAATCCCCCTTATGTGTGCTGGGAGGCAGTTGAACAGTCTCGGGCCCCTGACACTTATTGTATGGTCTCTTAACGTGCTAGTGACACCCCTGCTTTTCATTGGGGGGATGGAGCATCGTCTGCCAAGTCTTTTGCTTTCGTAGTGAGTGATTTTCGTGTGCAAGTTCGGTACTAGTCCCTCTAGGATTTTCCAGGTGTATATAATCATGTATCTCTCCCTCCTGCGTTCCAGGGAATACAGGTTTAGGAACCTCAAGCGCTCCCAGTAATTGAGGTGTTTTATCTCCGTTATGCTCGCCGTGAAAGTTCTCTGTACATTTTCTAGGTCGGCAATTTCACCTGCCTTGAAAGGTGCTGTTAGTGTGCAGCAATATTCCAGCCTAGATAGAACAAGTGACCTGAAGAATGTCATCATGGGCTTGGCCTCCCTAGTTTTGAAGGTTCTCATTATCCATCCTATCATTTTTCTACCAGATGCGATTGATACAATGTTATGGTCCTTGAAGGTGAGATCTTCCGACATGATCACTCCCAGGTCTTTGTCTATCTCATCTGAATTTAATTTGAATACTGACTTGTACAAGATATCTTTTATATATTCAAATTTATATGAAAAGTTTTTCCTTTGGATAACTTGATTTTGTTTAGCGGCATTATGGCAATTCTGAAGAGAAGGGCAATTAGGTTGTAAATTGGCAAAGGAGTCCTTCGATACATCTAAAGGCTTAAAGTCAGGAAAAATCAAAGGATGGACAGTAGGAGAAACCTGGGCTTTGGTCTGAGCCCTAGTCAAGACATTTATAGTATCGGAGGTGATATCTTCACTTTCATCTAACAAGTGAACCGGTGATCCTACTACCTCGCTTTCGAGAGTAGCATCACTGGTTTTTAATCCCACATGAATCTCATGAGACATTGTCTCATCTGAACTTTCGAGGGGCTTCTCTGACTCTACAGGAAGAGGATCTGAAACACTTATGTCCATCTTTGGCGATGAAAGGTCAACATCAGAAGGAAGAATGGCACCTTTTACATTACCTATTAGTACGGAGCAAGAAGTGATGGGAGCTAGTATGGCTTCAGACCAACCTGTGAACCATTTAGACCTAATGTAACAACGGATGGTAGGAAAAGTGTCCATACGGCCCAAGTAGTCTGAAAGTATAGCAGAGGAATGAGTTTCTTTAAGGTTAGGGAACAGCTTATCAGAAATGACTATACATGTGCATCCAGTGTCTCGTAAAATGGTAGATACATTAAGTCCATTAACTGTTCCTGAACAGAAGGGTGCTTGGTCATTACAGTCTTTAAAACATCTTCCAACTTTTTGGACCTTCTTAGAAGGGCAATCTGGACGTTTATGTCCCTTAACACCACACAAATGACAAACAGGAATAAAAGAAGCCATTTTACTTTCCACTAGAGGCTTTGATTTCTTCAGGTCTGATGAACCCTTGCCCTTAGGGTTCGATCCCTTTAGGTCTTTATAGGAATTGTGAGCCTCAGCATACAGGTCAGCAGCCTCAGCAACTTCCTCAGCTTTAATCAGGTTACGTTCTCTGATGAATGTTCGTATCTGATGGGGAAGAGCTGTCATTAACTGGTCAGCAACAATGAAGTCTCTAAGAGATTCATAACTGTGATCAGTTCCTGAACTCTCTATCCAAAAGTCGAACAAACGAAAGAGTGTTTCCTGTAACTGCTGAAAGTTCTGGCCAGGCTGTAAGGTGGCATTCCTGAAATCTTTCCTGTAAGAATTAGTGGTTTTTTGATATGCTTTAAGGATTGCCTTCTTCAGTAGGTTATAATTACATATGATATCCTGCGACAAAGTTGAATAGATATTCAAGGCTGTACCAGAAAATAACATTCCTAACCTGGTAGCCCAGGTGTCAGCAGGCCATTCACAGAGGGTAGTGGTATTTTCAAACCTGATAATGTAAGAAGTTATGTCTTCCCCCTCTGTGAAGGGAGGTAAATTAGGTGTTGGAATATGTGCACTGACTGCACGTTGTTCCATTACTCCTTCCTCTAATTGTTGTTGTGTAAGAGTTAACTTTTTATTCTCCAATTCAAGGCGAGATTTTTCGAGCTCGCGATCCTTTTCTTTCTCTATTAACTCATGCTCTCTAGCTCTTTCCTCACGTTCTCTAGCTTTTTCTTCAACTTCTCTATCCTTTGCTCTTTCCTCAAGTTCTCTTAATTTAACCTGTTCCTCACGTATCTTAGCTTGTTCCTCACGTTCCCTAGCTCTTTCCTCACGATCAAGTGTATCACACTCTTTTTGGTCTTCTCGCTCTCTTTCTAACTGTCTTTCTTGGATTTCTCTCTCAATTCTCTCTCTCTCCTTTTTCTCCTGTCTTTCAAGGTTCTCTTTCTCCTTTTTCTCTTCTCTTTTGATTCTTTCTCTCTCCTTTTCTTCTCTTTCGATTCTCTCTCTCTCCTTATTCTCTACTCTTTCCCTTTCTAGCTGTCTTTCTTCTCTCTCAATTCTCTCTCTTTCAAGTCTTTCCTGGATCTTAGCACTAATGAGAGATTCTAAACTTTTCCCTGTTATTCCTATCTTACTTCCAGCGTTCGTCCAAAACTGGTATTCATCCATACTTGCAAGAATAACTTAAACTATCAAGGGAAATGAAACGGGTATTAAAGAAAACGGAGGGTTCAATTCCTGCTCTGCTCAAACAATAAATAAACCAGAGGGCTCGATCCCTGCTTCAATTAAACAATATGTATTAACGAAAACGAAGGGTTCTATGCCGGCTCCGAGCAAACAGTAAGTAGAATGGGGTCCCTTGACCATCCAATCTTCTCATCAACAAATCAAGAGTATCCTATGACAGTTCCCTTGATATAATAAAGAGCTCAATGAAACAAGTTGTCACTGGAAAATCTCGGGTCCCTAGAGTCTAATCCTCCAAAGTGTTTCAAGCTCACACACAATTAGGTGGCAGAATTAAATATTATATCCTGCCTGGCTTGACTTACAATAAATTGAGACTATAACAATCACCAAATCTTTTAAATACCTGTACTGTAGTCCTACCATAGAGAATGATTACTCATGGCTGGTGGTAACTGTCTGTGGTATGCAGCGTTGAAGTTCCAATGGTAGATTCGAAATGGAGTTGAATCTTGATTCAGTAGAGTTGATCCTGGCAAGGTCGCCACTTGTGAAGGCTTACTCAGCCCTGTAACAACTTCAGTAAGTATTACTAAGGCTGGCTCCTCCTCAGGAAAATTAATGAATAGAAAAAGAAATAACAGATCAAGAAACACTTTATTATATAGAAATTTAAAATATAAAACACTTAAATATGAAATATTAATCCTACATTAAAGAAAATGAAAAATGAAAAATATAAATGATAACTTAATTCAACGCTAATATATAGGGGTGTCTGGTGTTGGTGGCACTGTGTTGTTGAAATCGTAGCCGTTGCTGATGATGTGGGGGGGTCGCAGGTGTTGGTTACAACCCACTGGCTAGTTCTTCACAGTAGATAGGGCCTTGAGTATAATATCCCGATGACAGGAAAGCAGGTTCTTTACCACTGCAATGCTGTGGGGTTACGTCCTGAAATTTCATACAGGTGCACAGGTAATTAGAACCAAAATGGGGAAGTCTCTGGACGTTAGTCCCTCTCCATCCGTTCTTCTCGTTGATTGACAGGTGACCCTCACTGTCATCCAAGCTGAAAAGATAGACAGGTTATCCACTGCTTAAATAATCACTCTCCATGGCAAGTACGATACTCAAAAGACGTGGTGATTATTACAACAGTCAACCTAGAGCAAGACTGAAAGGACTAAGTTTATTATTGGTCAAAAGTGAAGCTTTTAACCAATAAATCCACTAGAATACAAGGCAGGCATGTACTTACAGTAGTGTTGGGAGCTGTTTGACTAGAGCCCCACACGTCACCTTTCGGGGGGGGGGGGAAGAGGGAGGGGAAGGGAGAGTGGGAGCTAGACTGATCCTACCTTAACAAGCAGCCGGCAGTCAAACTATCACTTTCAGGGAGGGGGAAAAAAGGCGGGAAAAACAGGAGCTTGAATTACCCTACCTTAACTAGTAGCCGGCAATGAAACTATTGTTATTATATCGCTACTACTATCTATTGAAATTTTCCCTCACACACAGTACGATTGCAGAATAGGCCAACGTAATGTTATTTGTAGAACACGCTTAGCTACGCACAGTATGATTGCAGAATACGCATACAAGTTGGATTCGCAATAGCAAAGTTGACTGCAACTGACAGGCAAAATTTGTAAAGCAATGCCAGACAGCTACACACTCTTCTACAAGATTTACCGAAGCGAAGCGAGCACACCGAACAAGCTAGTAGCGAGCTGTTGAACGATCACACAATAGCAAGGCTGACCATAACAAAGTAACTGACATGCAAAATTTGTAAAGTGTTGGCAAAGCTAATGCAATTCCAGACAGCAAGCTGCAGAATGTTCCTGCTACCAGCTTCACCCTAGGCTCAACCGTTTCTCTAAGTCCAGCTCCAGCTCTCGGACCGGCTACCCATATTACAACCCAGGAATCCAAATGGCCTGTTATCCTGGGTGTAAAGGGAGTAAAATAAACACAGCAGAAAAAGTTTAGACTTACATTATCCTTCACCAATTTAGAACAGCAATATGTACACTATGTACAGTGACAAGTATTAGTGCACTCCACGGTAAGCAAGGCAGAAATAGAAGCCACAAGAGAGCAGACCGTGCTTCAACCAGCTCTAGAATGGGAATGACTAGGGCAGACAGGAGAGTGGTACCCACATAACCTCTGCGATTGCCAAAGCCATCTTATTGGCTGGAACCTGGTTACTAGTTGAACGACAGGGCCCCATCATCAACTGTCAGCAACCTGGCTCGCTGGTTGGGGGAGATAGCCTGTAAATGAGGGTGTGTACATGCGCCGAATAAAGGTTATGTACTCTTTCCATGCCACAGTAGGCGATTTTATTATTAGACGATGCCAGCGTTGGTTGACGAGCCACTTTATTACATATTTCTGTGTTTATAGTCAATTGGGTGAGTGTAAGTGCAAATTGTGGGAAATCACAGATATCAAGGGGAAGTCTAGGTTGTTTTTTATATGTGTGTGATACGTGAGAATAGGCAGTTTTCATGTAGTTAGCTTATGGTGGGGTGTATCAGGGAGATAAGATGTTTTCTAGCGGTAGTTTTGAAAGCGATGAATGTGCCTGTAGTTCTAGAGTTTTTGGGTAGGGTGTTCCAGATTTTATGTCCTTTTATGAACATTGAATTTTTGTAAAGGTTTAGCCACACATGGGAAATGTCACAAAGCTGTTTCTGTCTGGTGTTATGCCTGTGGGTCCTGTCACAACTATCGAGAAAGTGTTTTAGGTCAGGGTTAAAACTGGAATTTAAGGTTCTGTAAATATAGGCTGCACAGTAGTAAGTGTGGATGTTCTGAACAGTGAGTAAGTTTAGATCTATGAAGAGGGGGGGGAGTGTTGCCTTGGGTTGGATTGCGTGATTATTCTTACTGCAGCTTTATTTTTTTATTAACACACTGGCCGATTCCCACCAAGGCAGGGTGGCCCGAAAAAAAAAAAAATTTACCATCATTCACTCCATCACTGTCTTGCCAGAAGGGTGCTTTACACTACAGTTTTTAAACTGCAACATTAACACCCCTCCTTCAGAGTGCAGGCACTGTACCTCCCATCTCCAGGACTGAAGTCCTTCATAAATGTTACTTTGGTCACACTCCAACAGCAAGTCAAGTATTAAAAACCATTTGTCTCAATTCATTCCTATCAAACACGCTCACGCATGCCCGCTGGAAGTCCAAGCCCCTTGTACAAAAAACCTCCTTTACCCCCTCCCTCCAACCTTTCCTAGGCTGACCCCTACCCCACCTTCCTTCCACTACAGACTGATATGCTCTTGAAGTAATTCTGTTTCGCTCCATTCTCTCTACATGTCCGAACCACCTCAACAACCCTTCCTCAGCCCTCTGGACAACAGTTCTGGCAATCCCGCACCTCCTCCTAACTTCCAAACTACGAATTCTCTGCATTATATTCACACCACACATTGCCCTAAGACACGACATCTCCACTGCCTCCAGCCTTCTCCTCGCTGCAACATTCATCACCCATGCTTCACACCCATATAGGAGTGTTGGTAATACTATACTCTCATACATTCTCCTTTTTGCTTCCAAGGACAAAGTTCTTTGTCTCCACAGACTCATAAGTGCACCGCACACCCTTTTCCTCTCATTAGTTCTATGATTCACCTCATCTTTCACAGACCCATCCACAGACACGTCCACTCCCAAATATCTGAATACATTCACCTCCTCCATACTCTCTCCCTCCAATCTGATATACAATCTTTCATCACCTAATCTTTTTGTTATCCTCATAACCTTACTCTTTCCTGTATTCACTTTCAATTTTCTTCTTTTACATACCCTACCAAATTCATCCACCAATCTCTGCAACTTCTCTTCAGAATCACCCAAGAGCACAGTGTCATCAGCAAAGAGCAACTGTGACAACTCCCACTTTGTGTGATTCTTTATCTGTTAACTCCACACCTCTTGCCAAGACCCTCACATTTACTTCTCTTACAACCCCATCTATAAATATATTGAACAACCATGGTGACATCACACTATCCTTGTCTAAGGCCTACTTCTACTGGGAAATAATCTCCCTCTTTCCTACATACTCTAACTTGAGCCTCGCTATCCACGTAAAAACTCTTCACTGCTTTCAGTAGCCTACCTCCTATACCACACATCTGCAACATCTGCCAAATTGCCCTCCTATCCACCCATAAATATCCAAATCCATAAATGCCACAAAAACCTCTTTAGCCTTATCTAAATACTGTTCACTTATATGTTTCACTGTAAACACCTGGTCCACACATCCCTTACCTTTCCTAAAGCCTCCTTGTTCATCTGCTATCCTATTCTCCGTCTTACTATTAACTCTTTCAATAATAACTCTGCCATACACTTTACAAGGTATACTAAACAGACTTATCCCCCTATAATTTTTGCACTCTTTTGTCCCCTTTGCCTTTATACAAAGGAACTATGCATGCTCTCTGCCAATCCCTAGGTACCTTACCCTCTTCCATACATTTATTAAATAATAGCACCAACCACTCCAAAACTATATCCCCACCTGCTTTTAACATTTCTATCCTGATCCCATCAATCCCAGCTGCCTTACCCCCTCTACTTTTACTTGCTGCCTCACGAACTTCCCCCACACTCACAACTGGCTCTTCCTCACTCCTACAAGATGTTACTCCTCCTTGCCCTATACACGAAATCACAGCTTCCCTATCTTCGTCAACATTCAACAATTCCTCAAAATATCCCCTCCATCTTCCCAATACCTCTAACTCTCCATTTACTAACTCTCCTCTCCTATTTTTAACTGACAAATCACTCCAAAACTTTTTCTTATTTTCGACAAAATTTGTTGATAACATCTCACCCACTCTTTCATTTGCTCACTTTTTACATTGCTTCACCACTCTCTTAACCTCTCTCTTCTTCTCCATATACTCCTCCCTCCTTCCATCACTTCTACTTTGTAAAAATTTCTCATATGCTAACTTTTTCTCCCTTACTACTCTCTTTACATCATCATTCCACCAATCGCTCCTCTTCCCTCCTGCACCCACTTTCCTGTAACCACAAACTTCTGCTGAACACTCTAACACTACATTTGTAAACCTACCCCATACCTCTTTGATCCCATTGCCTATGCTCTCATTAGCCCATCTATCCTCCAATAGCTGTTTATATCTTATCCTAACTGCCTCCTCTTTTAGTTTATAAACCTTCACCTCTCTCTTCCCTGATGCTTCTATTCTCCTTGCATCCCATCTACCTTTTACTCGCAGTGTAGCTACAACTAAAAAGTGATCTGATATATCTGTGGCCCCTCTATAAACATGTACATCCTGAAGTCTACTCAACAGTCTTTTCCCTATCAATACATAATCCAACAAACTACTGTCATTTCGCCCTACATCATACCTTGTATACTTATTTATCCTCTTTTTGTTAAAATATGCATTACCTATAACTAAACCCCTTTCTATACAAAGTTCAATCAATGGGCCTCCATTATCATTTACACCTGGCACCCCATACTTACCTACCACACCCTCTCTAAAAGTTTCTCCTACTTTAGCATTAAGGTCCCCTACCACAATTACTCTCTCACTTGGCTCAAAGGCTCCTATACATTCACTTAACATCTCCCAAATTCTCTCTCTCTCCTCTACATTCCTCTCTTCTCCAGGTGCATACACGCTTATTGTGACCCACTTTTCGCATCCAACCTTTACTTTAATCCACATAATCCTTGAATTACATATTCAGATTCTCTTTTCTCCTTCCATAACTGATCCTTCAACATTATTGCTACCCCTTCCTTAGCTCTAACTCTCTCAGATACATCAGATTTAATCCCATTTATTTCTCCCCACTGAAACTCCCATACCCCCTTCAGCTTTGTTTCGCTTAGGGCCAGGACATCCAACTTCTTTTCATTCATAACATCAGCAATCATCTGTTTCTTGTCATCCGCACTACATCCACGCACATTCAAGCATCCCAGATTTATAAAGTTTTTCTTCTCTTTTTTAGCAAATGTTTACAGAAGAAGGGGTTTCTAGCCCATTGCTCCCGGCATTTTAGTCACCTCATACGACACGCATGGCTTACAGAATAAAGATTCTTTTCCACTTCCCCATGGACAATAGAAGAAATAAAGAAGAACAAGAGCTATTTAGAAAACGGAGAAAAAAACCTAGATGTATGTATATATACCTGCATGTGCATGTCTGTGAAGTGTGACCAAAGAGTAAGTAGGAGTAGCAAGATATCCCTGTTATCTAGCGTGTTTATGAGACAGAAAAAGACTCCTGCAATCCTAACATCATGTAAAATAGTTACAGGTTTCTGTTTCACAGTCATCTGGCAGGACGGTAGTACTTCCCTAGGTGGTTGCTGTCTACCAACCTACTACCTACTGCTGTCTATGGTGGGTTATTATTGGCTTTAGGTGTGTTGCTGCAGTTGATCCCCAAGCACAAATGGCATAGGTGAGGTAGGGATAAATGAGTGAATGGTTTAGTGTGAGAAGGGCTGATTGTGGCACATAGTATTGAATCTTGGAGAGGATCCTAACCATTTTGGATACATTTTTTGTTGTGTTTGATATGGGTGCTGAAATTCAGGTTGCTGTTGAGGTGCAGGCCTAGGAATTTGCCTTCATTATGTCTGGCAATAAGAGTGTTGTTCAACTTAACGTTAAGTTGCACAACACCTGCTCTGCTACCAAACATAATATAGTAGGCTTTGTCAGTGTTAGGTGTAAGTTTATTGGCTGTCATCCATGTAGATATTTTGAGTAGCTCCTCATTAACAAAAGTGTTAAAGGTGGCAAGACTTGGGTGGGGGATGACGTAAGTCGTGTAATCAGCAAAGAGAATGGGTTTCAGGTGTTGGGATACGTTTGGAAGATCATTGATGTAAATGAGGAAGAGCAGGGTACCAAAGACTCTTCCCTGTGGTACTCCAGTATCAAGTGGCCGTGTTGATGAGGCTGTGTCTTTAATGGTGACCTACTGATACCTGTTAGTAAGGTAGGATTTGAAATATGCAAGTGCATTGTCTCTTATACCATAATGGTCAAGTTTTTGGAGCAGAATGCCATGATTTACTGTGCCAAAAGCTTTTCTTAGGTCAACAAAAAGTCCTAATGGATATTCCTTATTTTCCAGTGCTGTGTAAAGCAGATCTAGCATTTTTACAATTACATCATTAGTGTTTTTATTTTTTCTGAAGCCAAATTGGAAAGGGTTGAGTATGTTTTTTGCTGTTGTAAACGAATATAATCTCTTGTGCACGAGCTTCTCTAAGATTTTGGATAGCAATGGTAAGTTTGATATTGGCCTATAGTTGTTTACGTCTATGGGGTCACCACCTTTATGAATTGGTGTAACCCTTGCTGCCATGAGTAGTTCCAGGAAAGTGCTAGTTTCTAGTGACTTGTTAAAAAGTAATGGAATAGCATGCGAAAGGACGTGGGCCACTTGCTTGTACAATAGTTGTGGGACATGAGGCAGACTCCATGAGTTATTTTTAATTGACTTAATAATAGTGGTGACTTCAGTGGGCTCATTAGGTGCAAGATAGAAGGAGTTTGGGAAATTCCCATCTAAGTAATCACTTGCTTGGGCGTTGGTACATGGGATATTACTGGCGAGATTAGATCCTTTGGTTGAGAAGTTGTTGTTTATTTTGTTAACTGTATCAATTGGATGCAGTGGTGTTTCATTCAGTTTGATTAGGACAATATCCTTGTATTATTTTTTTCAGTTTGTGGGTCCCCATAACCTGGGAGAGTGTTTTCCAGTTTCTTTTTTATATCTCCTCTTGTTTCAGTGAATCTGCTGGAGTAGTAAAATTGTTTGGCTTTTTTTTTATTAGTTTTGTGAGAACTGATGAATAATGTTTAAAACAGAGACTTTGCAGTGTATTTTTGTATTGTATTTATGGTCGTATTCTCGTTTTCTGTTGTCATTAGATGGAATTGAAGATATATTACAGAAATAGAGATGATTTTGATTGGTTTGACAATAAAATATACCTTGAAATTGAGCTCAAAGTAGCAGAAATGTTCGATTTTTGTCGATGTTCAAGAGTGAACATGAACAAGTCATGCCACACATCCAATACATCAACTGTGAGTCTAATATTCTTTCACAAGTATGCTATTATTTATTCCATTTTTACAATAATTCAGTAGTCTGCATAACTGTAAGTCTTCTATTTTTTGTGAGAATAAAAATTCAAAATGGAAAGCAAAGGTAATATAAGAGGGGCCTAGAGACATGACTAATGAACCAAGAAAATGTTATTTTAGTGCCAGAAATGTCTGTCTTGCTTATTCTGAACCCTATTTTGAAATTGGCATTTTTAAAATGTGTGAAATTGGCAAAATTGCCAATTTCTGACCACTTTATTGGGTACTTGAAATTGGTAAATGGGCGGTTTCTTGTACTCAATCGATAGAACAAATGTTATTCTAGCAAAATAGCTATGGTTTCAGTCGAATGGAACAATGGAACTGACTGAAAATAGGGCTCTCAGTGGACAAAACCGCCAATGCATAAGTATCGCCAAGTTCGTGAGAGCATGATTCTGTAAGTTTTCCATCAAATTTTGTACTTTTAGTGCCATTACCATCAGGGAAACATTTTCTATCATTTCATAAGAAAAAGTCTTTTTTTTCTAAATTTTTCGACCCTGAGAGTGAGTTAACCCCTTGACTGTCAAATCCCCCAATCCTGAGGTGTCTCCTGGTGTCGCAAAATTTAAAAAAAAATTATTTTTTCTTAAGAAATGATAGAGAATCTTTTCCCGATTGTAATGACACCAAAAAAACGAAATTTAATGGAAAACTGACGGAATTATGCTCTCGCGAAGTTAGCGACCTCAATGATATATATAAATCGGGGATTTCGCCCACTTTGAGCTCTATTTTAGGCTAATTCCATTGCTCCAGTCGACCAAACTCATAGCTATTTCTTTAGAACTCCATTTTTCTATTGATTGAGTACATAAAACTGCCCATTTACCAATTTCAACTACCCAATAACGTGGTCAAAAATTTGCAATTTGGCCAATTTCACGAAAATTAAAAAATATGACAATTTCAAAATAAGGTCCATAATGAACAATGCAGACATTCCTGGCTCTAAAATATCATTTTCTTTGTTCATCACTCATGTTTCCAGGCCCCTCTGATATTACTCTTGCTTTCTATTTTGAATTTTTATTCAAACATAAAATAGAAGATTTACAGTGGACCTTCGGCATTCGATGGCATCAGTATTCGATAAATCCAGTATTCGATGCATTTTAACGCAAAAATTTTGCATCAGTATCCAATTGAAAACCCGGTATTCGATACGATTCGTACGAGACGTGTACATGTGTGGCCTGAACTGCCCTGTGTGTGCCAGTGTATACAAGCCAGCCAGTGTGCATCTAAGGATATGTGAAGGCTTACTCAGTTCTGTAATAACTTCAGACAGTATTACCAAGGCTGGCTCCTCCTCAGGAAAATTAATGAATAGAAAACGAAATAATAATTCACAAAGATAAACACTTTATTATTTATTAAAGCAAACATAAAACAATAAAACATGGCAGGTATATCCTATTTGAAAGAAAAATGAAAAATGAAATGAATAAAATAACATTTGAACTCAACGCTAATATATATAAGGGTGTCTGGTGTTGGTGACACTGAGTGTTGTTGAAATCTTAGCCATTGCTGATGTGGAGGGGGGGGGGTCGCAGGTGTTGGTGACCACCACCGGCTAGTTCTTCACAGAATATCGCCGTGAGTATTCTATCCCGATGACAGGAAAGCAGGTTCTTTACTGCTGCAATGATGTGGGGTTACGTCCTGCAATTTCATACAGGTGCACAGGTAATTAAATCCAAAATGGGGAAGTCTCTGGACGTTAGTCCTTCTCCATCAGTTCTTCTCGTTGATTGACAGGTGACCCTCTCTGTCATCCAAGCTGAAAAGATAGACAGGTTACCCACTGCTTAAATAATCACTCTCCATGATAAGTGCAATACCCAAAAGACGTGGTGATTATTACAACAGTCAACTTAGAGCAAGGCTCAAAAGACTAAGTATATTATTGTTCAAAAGTGAAGCTTTCAACCAATAAATCCACTAGAATACAAGGCAGCCATGTACTTACAGTAGTGTTGGGAGCTGTGAGTCGAGTGATTTACTGTTTGACCAGAGCCCCACACATCACCTTTCGAGGGGGGGGGGGGAAGAGGGAGGTGAAGGGATAGCGGGAGCTAGACTGACCCTACCTTAACAAGCAGCCAGCAGTCAAACTATCACTTTCGGGGTGGGGGAAAAAGGCGGGAATTGCAGAAGCTTGACTTACCCTACCTTAACAAGTAGCCGGCAATGAAACTATTGTTACTATATACTCCCTCGCTACTCCTATCTATTGAACTTTTCCCTCACAGGATATATTCGGTACATTCCATATTATCACTGTTTTTGGTGCTTATTTCTGCAAAATAAGTCACCATGGGCCCCAAGAAAGCTTCTAGTGCAAACCCTGCAGTAAAAAGGGTGGGAATTAGCATGGAGATTAAGAAAGATTTTGAAGGGTTTTTGGCTAAACCTGAGAAGCCTATGCCAGTTGTGGAATCTGTTGTGCCTACTTCAAAAATTAAGGAAATGTGTGCACAGTGGGTTGAACTGCAAACCTTCATGGATGAAAATCACCCTAACACAGCTATTGCAAGCCATGCTGGTGACTATTACAATGACAATGTTATGGCCCATTTTAGACAAATCATAAAGGAACAGGAGGTACAGAGCTCTATGGAGAGATTTGTTGTGCGACAGAGGTCCAGTGACTCTCAGGCTAGTCCTAGTGGCATTTAAAGAAGAAGGGAAGTAACCCCAGAAAAGGACTTGCTACCTCAAGTCCTAATGGAAGGGGATTCCCCTTCTAAACACTATCACCATCCACACTCTCCCCTCCTCCCATCCCATCAACCATCACCAGATCTTCAATAAAGGTAAGTGTCATGTAACTGTTCATGTCTTCTTCAGTTTGTGTGTATTAAAATTAATATTTCATGTGGTAAATTTTGTTTTTCATACTTTTGGGTGTCTTGCATGGATTAATTTGATTTGCATTATTTCTTATGGGGAAAATTGATTCACTTTTTTATATTTTTGGTATTCGATGAGCTCTCAGGAATGGATTAATATCGAATACCGGGGGTCCACTGTACTATTATGCAGACTACTGCAAAACTGTAATAATTGTATAAATACCATCACCCCATTCATGACTGCATATCATATTGGCTAGTTGGACATTTATTGGACAATGACAACTTTTGTTTACTTTTGAACATCGGCAAAAATCAAATATTTCCCTTACTTTGAGCTCCATTTCCAGGTTTTTTTTTATAAAAAAATCAATCAAAATCACCACCATTTCTATAATATGTTTTCCATTCTATCAAATGAGACCAAGAAAACAAGAATACAACCATAAATACTATACAAAAATAGACCACAAAGTCGGCATTTTAATTAAAAAAACGGTCGGAGTTTTTTTTTCTCACTATGCACTGCATGCTCCAGAATTTTTTTTATATAGTGCACACTGACCACACAGACCCATTCTCTCACATGTGGGCCTACCATCTTTCTCCTTCTCGATTTGAAGCCGCTAGAATTTAGTTGCATATATACGTCAAACACGGTACCTCATAAGACATATGTATACGGCCACAACAGTCAAAGGGTTAAACAACCATTGTGATATTACACATCCCTGTCTAAGACCTACTTTTACCGGGAAGTGATCTCCCTCTCTTATACACACCTTAACCTAAGCCTCACTATCCTCTTAAAAATTATTTAAGTCATTTAGTAACTTACTACCTATTCCATGTACTTGCAACATCTGCCACATTGCTTCCCTATCCACTCTATAATATGTCTTTTTTAAATCCAGAAATGCAATGAAAACTTCCCTACCTTCATCTAAATACTGTTAACATATATGCTTCAATGTAAATACTTGATCTACACATCTAAAACCTCCTTGCTCATCCAGAATCCCACTCACTATCTTACCTCTAATTCTTTCAATAATAACCCTACCCTACACTTTTCCTAATATACTCAGTAAACTTATTCCCCTGTATTTTTTACAATCTCTTTTGTACCACTTCCCTTTATACAAAGGAGCTATACAAGCTCTCTGCCAATCCCTAGGTACCTTCTCTTCTTTCATACATTTATTAAACAAAAATACCAAAAACTCCAACACTTTATCTCCCCCTGATTTTAACATTTCTGTCATGATCCCATCAGTTCCAGCTACTTTACCCCCCTTTCATTCTATGTAATGCTTCACGCACCTCTCCCACACTCACATCCTGCTCTTCTTCACTCCTAAAAGATGTTATACCTCCCTGACCAGTGCATGAATTTACTGTGTCCCTTTCTTCATTGACTTTTAAAAGTTCCTCAAAATATTCCCACCATCTACCCAATACAGTGGACCCTTGGGTAATGCCTTTAATCCATTCCAGAGAGCTAGCCTTTAGCCGAATTAATTTTCCCCATAAGAAATAAGGGAGATCCAACTAATCCATTCCAGACACCCAAAAGTATTAAACAAAATAACTATTTTTACATTAAATATACATTTTCCTATGCAGAAAAAAAGATACATGCACAATAAACAATACTGAAATGACACTTACCTTTATTGTGGATTTGTTGATGAGTGATGAGATGGGAAGAGGGGATTTGATGGAGGTGTACTAGTGTTTGGAAGGGAAATCCCCTTCCATAAAGACTTCAGGCAACAAGTCTTTTTCTGGGGTTACCTCCCTTTCTGTTTTTTTAATGCCACTGGGAACAATTTGAGAGTCATTGGACCCCTGTCACACAAAATATTTGTCCATAGAGCTCTGTTTCTCATGTCACTTTAAGATTTCCCTAAAATGGGACATAAGAGTGTCATTGTACATGTTGCCAATATGGCTTGCAACAGCTGTGTCAGGATAATATTCTTCAATAAATGCTTGCAACTTTGTCCACATTTCCTTAATCTTTGATGAAGGCAACTTCCTCCATCTCTCTTCCTCCTCCTCTGAAGCAAATTCCTGAGCTGTGATCTGTTGCTGTTGAACCTGAAGCTCTTGCAACTCTGTAATGGTTGGC
This sequence comes from Cherax quadricarinatus, assembly GCF_038502225.1. Lineage (NCBI taxonomy): Eukaryota > Metazoa > Arthropoda > Malacostraca > Decapoda > Parastacidae > Cherax > Cherax quadricarinatus. Next base: position 51,561 of record NW_027197825.1, read on the forward strand.
TCTTCATCGTCGTCCTCCACCAACTCTCCCACATCCTCGCCACTAACCTCCAACCCCTGGACTTCCCCAATGCCACAATAGATTCCACAACTGGCATAGGCTCCTCAGAGTTAGCCCCAAACCCTTCAAAGTCCCTCTCTTGTACACGTTCTGGCCACAATTTTCTCCAAGCAGAGTTCAAAATCCTGCAAGTTACTCCCTCTCACGCCTTACCTCTAAGGTTTATGCAATTGAGGATACTGAACTGATCTTTCCAGACTCTCTTAGGGTCAGTTAAGTGTCTGAGGTCACTTCAAAGCACCTTTGAAGCACAGCTTTGGTGTACAGTTTTCTGAAGTTTGAAATGACCTGCTGGTCCATGGGCTTGAGGAGAGGAGTGGTACTAGGAGACAAAAACTTCTCTTTGATAAAGTTCAACTCCCATGCAATTTGCTCTTGCAAGTCATGAGGATGAGCATGAGCATTGTCCATTACCAGGAGGCACTTGAGTGACAATTTATTTTCCAGGAGGAAAGGTTGAGGGAAATCGGCCTGACGACACTGGAGGACAGGAGGGTCAGGGGAGACATGTTAACGACATATAAAATACTGCACGGAATAGACAAGGTGGACAAAGACGGGATGTTCCAGAGAGGGGACACAGACACAAGAGGTCACAATTGGAAGTTGAAGACTCAGATGAATCAAAGGGATGTTAGGAAGTATTTCTTCAGTCATAGAGTAGTTAGGCCATGGAATAGCCTTGAAAGTGATGTAGTGGAGGCAGGAACCATACATAGTTTTAAGGCGAGATATGATAGAGCTCATGGGGCAGGGAGAGAGAGGACCTAGTAGCAATCAGCGAAGAGGCAGGGCCAGGAGCTGTGAATCGACCCCTGCAACCACAAATAGGTGAGTACAAATAGGTGAGTACACACAATTTAGTCTTGATGACATTATTTTTCTTGAACACTCTGGGAGTTTCAGAGTGATACACGAGTAAGGGCTTCACTTTGCAATCCCTACTAGCATTACTACAAAACATGAGAGTTAGCCTGTCTTCTATAGGCTTATGTCTTGGGAGTGCCTTTTCCTCCTGAGTAATATGGGTCCTATTTGGCATTTTCTTCCAAAACAGGTCTGTTTTGTCACAATTAAACACTTGTTGGGGTTTTAATTTTTCAGTGTCTGTGTACTCCTTAAGTTCTGCACATATTTTTCAGCCATTTGTTTGCTTGACCTGGCAGCCTCACCATGCCTTATCACACTGTGTATGCCTCTACTATTCTTAAATCTCTCAAACCAGCATTTGCTGGCCTTAAATTCATCATCAGCAGCACTATTTGGAGGCATTTTCTTAATGAGATCCGCATGCAGCTGCCTTGCCTTTACACATATTATTGACTGAGAAACACTATCTCCTGATAATTGTTTCTCATTTATCCACACCAACAACAGTCTCTCCACATCTTCGAGTACAGTGGACCCCTGACCAATGAAGGCATCGCCTAACGATAAAATCGCTTTACGAATCGTTTTAGTGTAAAAATTTTGGCCCAACCAACGATGAAAAACTCGACTAATTATGTTCATCCCGAATGCGTCCACGTGTCCGTCTGGCCTGAGTGCGCCTTTCCTACCCTGCCTTCAGTTAGTGTGCCAGTGTTTACAAGCCAGTACGGTCGCTTCCATGCATACATTCGGTACATTTTGTATTATTCCAATGTTTTTAGTGCTTGTAACTGCTAAATAAGCCATCATGGGCCCAAAGAAAGCTTCTAGTGCCGACCCTGTGGTAAAAAGAGTGAGAATTACGATATAAGTGAAGAAAGAGATAATCACAAATTATGAAAGTGGAGTGCATGTCTCTGAACTGGCCAGGTTGTATAACAAACCCTAATCAACCATCGCTACTATCTTGGCCAACAGAAAGGCAATCAAAGAAGCTGTTGTTGTGAAAGGTACGAGTATGTTTTTGAAACAGAGATTGCAAGTACTCAAAGATGTTGAGAGACTGTTGTTGTTGTGGATAAATGAAAAACAGATATCAGGAGATAGTATCTCTCAGTCAATCATATATGAAAAGGAAAGGCAGTTGCATAATGATTTAATTAAAAAAATGCTTGCAACTAGTGATGTTATTGAATTTAAAGCCAGCAAAGGTTGATTTGAGAGATTTAAGAATCATAGTTGCATACACAGTGTGGTAAGACATGGTGACACTGCCAGTTCTGACAAAAAATCAGCTGAAAAATATGTGCAGGAATTCAAGGAGTACATAGACACTGTAAAATTAAAACCCCAACAAGTGTTTAATTGTGACAAAACAGGCCTGTTTTGGAAGAAAATGCCAAACAGGACCTACATTACACAGGAGGAAAAAGCACTGCCAGGACACAAGCCTATGAAAGACAAGGTAACTCTAATGTTGTATAGTAATGCTAGTGGGGATTGTAAAGTGAAGCCTCTACTTGTGTATCACTCTGAAACTCCCAGAGTGTTCAAGAAAAACAATGTCGCCAAGGCTAATTTGTGTGTGATGTAGAGGGTAAACAATAAGGCATGGGTCACTAGGGACATTTTCTATGATTGGTTTTATCATGTGTTTGGCCCCACTGTGAAAAATAACCTCCTGGAAAATAAATTGGACCTCTAGTGCATCTTTGAATTAGACAATGCTCCTGCTCATCCTTCAGACTTGCCAGACCGAATTTTGGAGGAGTTGAGCTTCAGAATAGT
>NW_027197826.1:0-20000 GCF_038502225.1 Cherax quadricarinatus
TACTTTCATACCATCAAGACATTTACGTTTTATGAAAGTATGCTGGGATCCCTGGTCTAATAATGCATTTACATTTTTTGATTTATGCCTTTTATCATTAATTTTTACATGTAACACAGGTAAGGCTACTTCAGCAAAACCATCATTATTAACATTAGCAGCAATTTTTACATTAGCCACTGTTGTGTCAGGATTGTCAACATTATCATTATTATCAACATTATCATATAGACCTTTACACATGACTATATGGTGTCTTCCTTTGTGACATTGATAACAGTTGTTTAATTTGGCATGACAATCCTTTACATTGTGATTACCTTAACACCTGATACATCTGTCAAGTTCCTCCAATCTTTCAACTTTATCATTCCATGAATTCTATGCATTGCAATTCTTAGAAAAATGAATACCCTTGCAGAAAAGACAATCTCTCTTTTCTTTGACTGGTTTCTTATTAACTGGGCTACTCTTAGGAGGGTACTTATTCTTCTTACCTTGTGGAGAATCATTATTTCTGATTCCTGCTACTTGATATGCACCTATGCAACTCTTTTTAGGAAATGAAAATTGATTATTTTCTTTGGGATAATTTTTCCCTTTGTGAAACTTGACAGATACCTCAGAGTTATTATGTGTTGCATCTTTAAAATAAGTTAGTTGGCTGGTCTGCAACTGCACAATTAATTCTTGTAGACCTAGTCTTATTTCCTCCAATCCAAAATAACCCTTGTGATATTTGTTCGAGAGTCATTCAAGTGTTTTACAGCTTAATTTATTCTGAACAATGGCACTCAATAACCAGTCTGATTCCTTCAGATTGTATTTATTGCTTAAAGGTTTGAGAGTGCTCTCCAGTTTAACTCTAAACTGCTGTAAACCTTTGCAAGTGTGATCTGGAGATTTTAAATTAACAATGATATTCACTAGATCCAACCTACTTTGTTCTATATTATCATAAGTGACTTTCAACAAGTCAACTGCCTACTTGTAAGAGTCATCTACATTGGGAAAGGCTTGTATGGGTCTGTGAGCATCTCCTCTTATCTGTCCTTTGAGATAAAATAATTTATTAACACTTGCTTGGTCACTCCTATCATGCACAGCTGCTTTAAAAATTGACCAAAACTACTCCCAGTTTTCTCCAGGAATAAATACAGGTAAACATAATTCTGGGAGTTTTGGCAAAGACATCTTATTTGTTGGAGCAGACTGATTAACTGCCTGGTTTACACATTTTAATTTATTCAAAGCCTGACTTTTACAAGAAAGAATGTTTTCTTCTAATTCATAATACTGATTAATCATGAGATCTACTTCAGTCTCATCTGCACAGTTTACTAACAAATCTCCTTCATATTTGTTGTAATATAATTTGTATGAATCATATCTACTCCCTAAAGCATCTAAATACAATTTTAAATCATCAGTATTCACAGTTTCTTGATTCATTAATTCCAAACATTTATTATATGCCTTGGTTACATGACCCTTTCTAGCCTGTAGTGATGCTTTCTTTGCTCTATATTCCATACGTTTGTCTTCTATATTAATTTCCTCATTTTCAGCCATGATGCAATGTATTAAATTGAACTTAATTAATAATACTGATTACAACTTACAACACTGATACAACTTACCTTTGAATAAATCCTAGCTACACTTGAGCTTTGCAATTACATGTAAGAATATTGCAATATAAATTTTAAATACACATTAATAATGTTAGCTACACTTGAGCTTAGTAATTACACATGTAAGAAAATTATAATATAAATTTAAATGTACATTAATAATGTTAGCTACACTTGGCTTATCAATTACACATACACTGATATAAATCTTGGCCAGAATTGTCTTATCAAATTAATATTGTAATAATTATAATCCACTACACATTAAGTAAATTTGTGGATTTAACATCAACCTCCTTCTGTCATTTCACATATAAATATTAAGTAATTAACTAATTAATGACTTCACTAATTACCTCCGGTTCAAGAAGGGCCAACGGGCAAATTAAATGTGGAAAATTGCATTTATCTGTATGTAACTCATAATGTACTTAGCAGTAAATAACGAAGATTAGTATTATTTATCAGAGTTACATAGACAAGTAGGAATTTGGGACACCTAGGTCACAAAAAATGTCCCCCTTCGATACCTACCACTGTCATATCCACAAGTTGCTCTAGACCTATTAATTACAAATGAAATATGTATATACACCAGAAATTCTGGTAAATATATAAATTTGTGGACTGTATATTAAATTAATAAAGAATTATATATATACACATTTACATACATATACACCTTTACATAACATCACTCACCAATTTGACTGGTGTATCATACTCAGAAAACCTCACTGTCTATCTATGAAAATAACACTGGCCAGAGTTACAAACATAAACAAACGTATCTGAGGTTCCTGGAGGTGTCTTGTCCCGTCGCCTGATATCTCAAGTTATGCAGGAATGCACATCCAACAATTTCGCATCCTATTTGAGAGGTGTCAGCCCAATTTTACCTCTAGAGCACGAAAAATTCTTCCCATTATTCACTAACGTTTGTGTCCAGTTCAAACAACAATGGCGAGTCTTTTCTGCGCAGGCGCAGCTTCTTCCCATTTTTTTTATAACAAAGAGATTTATTAAATACAGTATGGCAATCTATTTACATATAACTACTGTATTTCTGGAAAATATATACAGTATTTTCCACAACTGACCTTACCCAGGTGCTGGTGCAGCTGGCTGCCTGCACGCCTTACCCTTGTGCTGGTACAGATACCTGCCCGCTTGACTTAGCCAGGTGTTGGTGCAGCTGGTTGCCTGTCTGCCAGCCTTACACAGTTGCTGGAGCTGCTGGCTGCCTGCCTGCCCTACAAAGGAGCTTGTGCAACTGGGTACCCGCCTGCCATATCCAGATGCTGGTATAACTGGTTTACCGCCTGCCTTACCCAGGTGCTGGTGCAGCTAGCTGCCTGCCTTCATTACCCAGGTGCTGGTGCAGCTGGCTGCATGCCTGCCTTACCCAGGTACTGGTGCAGCTGGCTGCCCACCTTACTTACCCAGGTGCTGGTACAGCTGGCTGCCCACCTACCTTACCCAGCTATACCAACTACCCACTCTTGTGTTCGCTTTTTTTTTCTTTATATTTCCCTGTCTGGTGTCTGGATATTAATCATGACTAAATAAATAACAAAAAGGCACAATACCGTGACTGGAACGATACACAAATAACCCGCACATAAAAGAGAGAAGCTTACGACGACGTTTCGGTCCGACTTGGACCATTGACAAAGTGACTTTGTCAATGGTCCAAGTCGGACCGAAACGTCGTCGTAAGCTTCTCTCTTCTATGTGCGGGTTATTTGTGTATTAATCATGACATAAAAAGTAATACACAAAGAGGAATAAGAAGGAAAGTGTAAGGCTTTAAAAAAAAAGAAAACTGATATGTACATGTTCTCTGGAAGAAATTCCTGTCTATTTTCTCTGGAAGAAATTCCTGTCTATTTTCTCTGGAAGAAATTCCTGTCTATTTTCTCTGGAAGAAATTTCTGTCTATTTTCTCTGGAAGAAATTCCTGACTATTTTCTCTGGAAGAAATTCCTGTCTATTTTCTCTGGAAGAAATTCCTGTCTATTTTCTCTGGAAGAAATTCCTGTCAATTTTCTCTGGAAGAAATTCCAGTCTATTTTCTCTGGAAGAAATTCCTGTCTATTTTCTCTGGAAGAAATTCCTGTCTATTTTCTCTGGAAGAAATTCCTGTCTATTTTCTCTGGAAGAAATTCCTGACTATTTTCTCTGAAGGATGCGACCCAGAATACTCGACTAACACCCAGATACCTAAGGTAAGATTTTGTACTGATTTTTAACCCAGGAGGGTTAGTCACCCGGGATAAGATAGGAAATGGTGTACTTGATCTAGTGTCTGTCTTATTTGTTCCCCTGGATACCAGGATAGCACCTACTATATGCCAGAATAGTACCTATTACGTACCAGGATAGTACCTGATATGTACCAGGATAGTACCTATTATGTCCTAGGATAGCACCTATTATGTACCAGGATAGTACCAATTATGTACCAGGATAGTACCTATTATGTACCAGGATAGTACCTATTATGTACCAGGATAGTACCTATTATGTCCTAGGATAGCACCTATTATGTACGAGGATAGTACCAATTATGTACTAGGATAGTACCTATTATGTTGACTGTTGCATGATAGCGCCATTATAATATCTATTATGCACCAGGATAGTACCTATTATGTTCCAGGATAATACCTATTATGTTCCAGGATAGTATCTATTAAGTTCAAGGATAGAACCTATTATGTTCCAGGGTAGTACCTACTATGTACCAAGATAGTACCTTTTATGTTCCAGGATAGTACCTATTTTGTTCCAGGACAGTACCTACTAAGTTCCAGGGTAGTACCTATTATGTACGAGGATAGTACCTATTATGTACCAGGATAATACCTATTATGTTCAAGGATAGTATCTATTATGTTCCAGGATAGTACCTATTAAGTTCCAGGGTAGTACCTATTATGTTCCAGGATAGTACCTATTATGTACGAGGATAGTACCTATTATGTATCAGGATAGTACCTATTATGTGCCAGGATAGTATATTTAGTTGAGGATAATGCTACAAGTTAAGTCAAAGATTAAATAGTTGACTGTAGGGAACCTTATCTTGAGAGACAGTTTTAGCCTACACAGCCGTCCCTGCCGGCGATGTCTTGACAAACTCTCCTATGCACTACATCACGGGATGGAAAATAACTTATTATGGGATGAACAGAATTACCCCTAGGGGGTGTTATGTCAGCATGTCTCAGAAACTGATTGCTGACTGAATACTCACGTGTGTCGGCTAAAAGGTACGCAACTCACCGGAGAATGGTAATCTGTTAAGCGTTCAGAGTTCTTAACTGCGCAGTCAATAATCGAACCCGTACTCCCGGATATCTTTGTCTTGATTGAAGAATAGTGTTCTTTGAAGGATGTCGCACTACACTCTGCTAGGATCACAATGCTCGTTGTGACACTGTTCATCAAGATTTGTTCATTATTCATAATCTTATCACTAAACAAGCTGATCACACTTCTCTGTAAGTGTTTAAATATGTTCTTCAAGATACTTTTATGCACAAAAGCGTGCAGATCAGTGTTCTTTGTTGGTTATCCCGGCGTCAATGTGTTCCCTAACAGGGTCAAAAGCAATCTAAAGATGCCACAGCACCTACTCTGCCGCCACTGCTCCTAGCACACAAAGAAAAAGCTGACCTAGCACATTTCCCTTCCTTGCCAAACTTCCACTATGAAGTTGCAGTGTCTGACAGTTGTGATGAATGGTTTGAAAAACCGACAAGTTGAAGATTGAGACACTTATGCTGCATATGGGAATCTTTATTCAGGAAACGTTTCGCCACACAGTGGCTTCATCAGTCCATTACAAAGAGGAAGGCGTAAGGAGAGGAGGAGTATGAGGTAATCAGTCCCTCAGCCTGGAGTCGATGTGTTCAGTCCATCAATCTTGTAGAATGTACAGCATAGGGCCGTAGACGTGGCTTATATACTGTAGTGAGGTGACTTGAAGCAGGTGTAGGCGGGATCATAGTGGTACCATCCACTAGTCGAAGTAGGTCTTTTTCCAAAGGTTGAACAAGCCATTCATCACAACTGTCAGACACTGCAACATCATGGGATCTTCTTACAAAGAATTCTTCAACGCTTGTTCAACCTTTGGACAAAGACCTACTTCGACTAGTGGATGGTACCACTATGATCCCGCCTACACCTGCTTCAAGTCACCTCACTACAGTATATAAGCCACGTCTACGGCCCTATGCTGTACACTCTACAAGATTGATGGACTGAACACATCGACTCCAGGTTGAGGGACTGATTACCTCATACTCCTCCTCTCCTTACGCCTTCCTCTTTGTAATGGACTGATGAAGCCACTGTGTGGCGAAACGTTTCCTGAATAAAGATTCCCATATGCTGCATAAGTGTCTCAATCTTCCACTATGAAGCGAACAGAATGCTTGATTCTTGCTGTCTAACCATAGACAACAATGGACATTGTCTTTAGCGTGGTATTAAAGTGGGTGCAGAATTTTCCTTAATTGTCCTGCTAAGGTAAGAGATTGATTGTATTATTTAAACTACATGCTTGCAACAGTGGTCTCTTGCAAAGAGCCGCGTGACCATGTAACTGGTGCACGCTGGTTAAACATCTGCTGGTAATTACTTGATGTAGTAGTAAACAATATGGTTGTTCCTTCTGAGAGGGCTGGCCCTTCAGGGCTGGAAAGGGCTGAAGGGGGCTGATACACCCCTCCTGGAGAAAATTTCTCCACACATATTATGTACCAAGATAATACCTGTTATGTGCCAGGATATACCTATTATGTTGACTGTTGCATCTTAGGGCCAGGGTAGTACCTATTATGTGCCAGGATAGTACCTATTATGTATCAGGACAGTACCTATTATGTGCAAGGATTGTACCTATTATGTACAAGGATACACCCTACTATGCACCAGGATAATACTCATTATGTACCAGAATAGTACCTAATATATACCAGGATAGTACATATTATGTGCCAGGATAGTACCTATTATATTGACTGTTGCATCTTAGTGCTTGGATAGTACCTATAAAGTTCAATGTTGCATCTTAGTGCTTGGATAGTACCTATAAAGTTCACTGTTGCATCTTAGGGCCAGGTTGGTACCTTTTAACTTCACTGTTGCATCTTAGGGCCAGGATAGTGCCTATTAAGATTACTCTTGCATCTTTGTGCTTGAATAGTACCTATTAAGTTCACTGTTGCATCTTATTGCCAGGAGAGTACCTATTATTGACTCTTGCACCTTAGTGCTTAGATAGCACCTATCAAGTTCACTGTTGCATCTTAGGGCCAGGATAGTACCTATTATGTTCACTGTTGCATCTTAGTGCCAGGATAGTACCTATTAAGTTCACTTTTCCATCGTAGGGCCAGGATAGTGCCTATTAAGTTCACTTTTGCATCTTGGGGCCAGAATAGTATCTATTAAGTTCACTTTTGCATCTTAGGGCCAAGATAGTACCTATCAAGTTCACTGTTGCATCTTAGGGCCAGGATAGTACCTATTAAGTTGACTCTTGCATCTTAGGGCAAAGATAGTACCTATTAAGTTCATTGTTGCATCTTAGGGCCAGGATAGTATCTATTAAGTTCACTGTTGCATCTCAGGACCTGGATAGTATCTATTAATTTCACTGTTGCATCTTAATGCCAGGGTAGTACCTATTAAGTTGACTCTTGCATCTTAGGGCCAAGATAGTACCTATTAAGTTCACTGTTGCATCTTAGGGCCAGGATAGTACCTATTAAGTTCACTGTTGCATCTTAGGGCCAGGATAATATCTATTAAGTTCACTTTTGCATCTTAGGGCCAGGATAGTAACTATTAAGTTGATTATTGCATCTTAGAGCTTGGATAGTATCTATTAAGTTCACTGTTGGATCTTAGTGCCAGGATAGTTTCTATTAAGTTCACTTTTGCATCTTAGGGCCAGGATAGTAACTATTAAGTTAATTATTGCATCTTAGAGCTCGGATAGTATCTATTAAGTTCACTGTTGCATCTTAGGGCCAGGACAGTTTCTATTAAGTTCACTTTTGCATCTTATGGCCAGAATAATATCAATTAAGTTCACTTTTGGATCTTAAGGCCAGGATAGTACCTATTAAGTTCATTCGTGTGCAGGCAAGTTTATTCAATTAGTAAATTAGTATCGAAACATGCAATGGTTCTAATATGTGATATAAGCAGAGATTGTCATTTCTGATCAACTTTAAACTTATATAATTGATGTGTTTTAATAAACCACAGCTTGTCTCAAGCTGACTTGTCTAAATTTCGATTGGTCAGTTATATTAAGGTAATTGTTTACCTTGTACTAACTAGGGAATGACTTTTCTAATCAACTGAATTGGATGTATTAATTTTTGGTGAGTATCAGTTTGCAGTTTTTTCCAATTTCATGAAACTGGATTTTTAAAAAGAATATCAAATTCAAATATTTTTTTCTTACAAAATAGTATAGAATTTCAAATATCAGGTAAATGAGCAAAGTATACTGAAAAAAAAGAAAATTAATTTCATTATGGCCCCTTTAAGGATTCTTTCCTATTTTTCTGAACAATCATTTTCATTTCTTTTCTCACAGGTTTACATTTAATTCTCAAAAAACATTTTATATGATCAGTTTCAAATTTTCTTGGGAAAGATTGGTGGGAAAATTTACATATGTGGGTCCCAGAGGACAATTTACATGTGTGGGACCCAGAGGACAATTTTCATGTGTGGGTCACAGAGGACAATTTACATGTGTGGGACCCAGAGGACAATTTTCATGTGTGGGGGCCAGAGGACAATTTTCATGTGTGGGTCCCAGAGGACAATTTACATGTGTGGGTCCCAGAGGACAATTTACATGTGTGGGACCCAGAGGACAATTTTCATGTGTGGGGGCCAGAGGACAATTTTCATGTGTGGGTCCCAGAGGACAATTTACATGTGTGGGTCCCAGAGGACAATTTACATGTGTGGGACCCAGAGGACAATTTACATGTGTGGGTCCCAGTGGACAATTTACATGTGTGGGACCCAGAGGACAATTTACATGTGTGGGTCCCAGAGGACAATTTACATGTGTGGGTCCCAGAGGACAATTTACATGTGTGGGTCCCAGAGGACAATTTACATGTGTGGGTCCCAGAGGACAATTTACATGTGTGGGTCCAAGAGGAAAATTTACATGTGTGGGTCCAAGAGGACAATTTACATGTGTGGGTCCCAGAGGACAATTTACATGTGTGGGTCCCAGAGGACAATTTACATGTGTGGGTCCAAGAGGAAAATTTACATGTGTGGGTCCCAGAGGACAATTTTCATGTGTGGGTCACAGAGGACAATTTACATGCGTGGGTCCCAGAGGACAATTTTCATGTGTGGGTCACAGAGGACAATTTACATGTGCGGGTCCCAGAGGACAATTTTCATGTGTGGGGGCCAGAGGACAATTTTCATGTGTGGGTCCCAGAGGACAATTTACATGTGTGGGTCCCAGAGGACAATTTACATGTGTGGGACCCAGAGGACAATTTACATGTGTGTGTCCCAGTGGACAATTTACATGTGTGGGACCCAGAGGACAATTTACATGTGTGGGTCCCAGTGGACAATTTACATGAGTGGGTCCCAGAGGACAATTTACATGTGTGGGTCCCAGAGGACAATTTACATGTGTGGGTCCAAGAGGACAATTTACATGTGTGGGTCCCAGAGGACAATTTATATGTGTGGGTCCCAGAGGACAATTTACATGTGTGGGTCCAAGAGGAAAATTTACATGTGTGGGTCCCAGAGGACAATTTTCATGTGTGGGTCACAGAGGACAATTTACATGTGTGGGTCCAAGAGGAAAATTTACATGCGTGGGTCCCAGAGGACAATTTTCATGTGTGGGTCACAGAGGACAATTTACATGTGCGGGTCCCAGAGGACAATTTTCATGTGTGGGGGCCAGAGGACAATTTTCATGTGTGGGTCCCAGAGGACAATTTACATGTGTGGGTCCCAAAGGACAATTTACATGAGTGGGTCCCAGAGGACAATTTACATGTTTGGGTCCCAGAGGACAATTTACATGAGTGGGTCCCAGAGGGCAATTTACATGTGTGGGTCCCAGAGGACAAAATACATGTGTGGGTCCCAGAGGGCAATTTACATGTGTGGGTCCCAGAAGACAATTTTCATATGTGGGTCCCAGAGGACAATTTACATGTGTGGGACTCAGAGGACAATTTTCATGTGTGGGTCCCAGAGGACAATTTTCATGTGTGGGTCCCAGAGGACAATTTACATGAGTGGGTCCTGGTGGACAATTTTCATGTGTCGGTCCCAGAGGACAATTTTCATATGTAAGTCCCAAAGGACAATTTACATGTGTGGGTCCCAGAGGACAATTTTCATGTGTGGGTCCAAGAGGACAATTTACATGTGTGGGTCCCAGTGGACAATTTTCATGTATTGGTCCTAGAGGACAATTTTCATGTGTGGGTCCCAGAAGACAATTTACATGTGTGGGTCCCAGTTGACAATTTTCATATGTGGGTCCCAGAGGACAATTTACATGTGTGGGTCCCAGATGACAATTTACATGTGTGGGTCCCAGAGGACAATTTTCATGCGTGGGTCCCAGAGGACAATTTTCATGTGTGGGTCCCAGATGACAATTTACATCTGTGGGTCCCAGAGGACAATTTTCATATGTAAGTCCCAAAGGACAATTTACATGTGTGGGTCCCAGAGGACAATTTTCATGTTTGGGTCCCAGAGGACAATTTTCATGTGTGGGTCCCAGAGGACAATTTTCATGTGTGGGTCCCAGATGACAATTTACATGTGTGGGTCCCAGTGGACAATTTTCATGCGTGGGTCCCAGAGGACAATTTTCATGTGTGGGTCCCAGATGACAATTTACATGTGTGGGTCCCAGTGGGTTAGCAGTAATCTGAAACCAAGACAACAGTGCATAAGTGTTCACAATAAAGCTAATAGAATCCTTGGCTTCATATCAAGAAGCATAAATAATAGGAGTCCTCAGGTTGTTCTTCAACTCTATACATCATTGGTTAGGCCTCATTTAGATTATGCTGCACAGTTTTGGTCACCGTATTACAGAATGGATATAAATTCTCTGGAAAATGTACAAAGGAGGATGACAAAGTTGATCCCATGTATCGGAAACTTCCCTATGAGGATAGACTAAGGGCCCTGAATCTGCACTCTCTAGAAAGACGTAGAATTAGGGGGGATATGATTGAGGTGTATAAATGGAAGACAGGAATAAATAAAGGGGATGTAAATAGTGTTCTGAAAATATCTAGCCTAGACAGGACTCGCAGCAATGGTTTTAAGTTGGAAAAATTCAGATTCAGGAAGGATATAGGAAAGTACTGGTTTGGTAATAGAGTTGTGGATGAGTGGAACAAACTCCCAAGTACCGTTATAGAGGCCAGAACGTTGTGTAGCTTTAAAAATAGGTTGGATAAATACATGAGTAGATGTGGGTGGGTGTGAGTTAGACCTGATAGCTTGTGCTACCAGGTCGGTTGCCGTGTTCCTCCCTTAAGTCAATGTGATCTGACCTGACTAGGTTGGGTGCATTGGCTTAAGCCGGTAGGACACTTGAACCTGCCTCGCATGGGCCAGTAGGCCTTCTGCAGTGTTCCTTCGTTCTTATGTTCTTATGTTCTTATGTTCTTATATGTAAGTCCCAAAGGACAATTTACATGTGTGGGTCCCAGAGGACAATTTTCATGTGTGGGGCCCAGAGGACAATTTTCATGTGTGGGTCCCAGAGGACAATTTACATGTGTGGGTCCAAGAGGAGAATTTACATGTGTGGGTCCCAGTGGACAATTTGCATGTGTGGGCCCCAGAGGACAATTTGCATGTGTGGGTCCCAGTGGACAGTTTTCATATGAGGGACCCAGTGGGCAATTTTCATGTGTGGGCTCCTGTCGACAATTTACATGTGTGGGTATCAGTGGACAATTTACATGTGTGGGTCCCATTGGACAATTTCTGTGTTTGTCTTCAGTGGACAATTTACATGTGTGGACTCCAGTGGACAATTTTCATGCGTGGGGTCCCAGTGGACAATTTTCATGTGTGGGGTCCCAGTGGACAATTTACATGTGAGGGCCCCAGTGGAAAATTTACATGTGTGGGTCCACAGTTTACAGTTTACATGTGTTGGTCCCTGTGGACAATTTACATGTGTGGCTCCCAGTGGACAATTTACATGTGTGGGTCCTAGTGGACAATTTACATGTGTGGATCACAGTGGACAATTTACATGAGTGGGCTCATGTTGACAATTTACATATGTGGGCCCCAGTGGACAATTTACATGTGTTGCCCCCAGTGGGCTATTTACATGTGTTGGTCCAAGTGGACAATTTACATGTGTGGGCTTCAGTGGACAGTTTACATGTGTGTCTCAAGTGGACAATTTTAATGTGTAGGTCCCAGTGGACAATTTAGATGTGTGGGCTACAGTGGACAATTTACATGTGTGTGTCCCAGTGAACAATTTACATGTGTGGACTCCAGTGCACAATTTTCATGTTTGGGTTCCCAGTGGACAATTTACATGTGTGGGTCTTAGTGGACAATTTATATGTGTGGGCTCCAGTGGACAATTTACATGTATTGGTCCCAGTAGACAATTTACTTGTGTGGGTCCCAGTGGACAATTTACATGTGTGGGCCCCAGTAGATAATTTACATGTGTGGATCAACAGTGGACAGTTTACATGTGTGGGTCCCTGTGGACAATTTACATGTGTGGGTCCCAGTGGACAATTTACATGCGTGGGTCCTGGTGGACAATTTACATGTGTGGATCACTGTGGACAATTTACATGAGTGGGCTCAAGTTGACAATTTACATGTGTGTGTCCCAGTGGACAATTTACATGTGTGGGTTTCAGTGGACAATTTACATATGTGGGTCCCAGTGGATAATTTACATGTGTGGGTCCACAGTGGACAATTTACATGTGTGGGTCCCAGTGGACAATCTACGTGTGTGGGTCCCAGTAGACAATTTGCATGTGTGTGCTCCAGTGGACAACTTGCATGTGTGGGTCCCAGTGGACAATTTAAATGTGTGGGTCCCAGTGAACATTTTACATGTGTGGGTCCCAGTGGATAATTTACATGTGTTGGTCCACAGTGGACAGTTTACATATATGGGTCCCATCGGACAATTTACATATGTGGGTCCCAGTGGACAATTTACATGTGTGAATGTTAATGGACAATTTACACATGTGGGCTCGAGTGGACAATTTAGATGTGAGGTTAACACTGGACAATTTACATGTGTGGGTCCCAGTGGACAATTTACATGTGTGGGTCCCAGTGAACAATTTACATTTGTGGTTCCTAGTGGACAATTTACATATGTGAGTCCCAGTGGATAATTTACATGTGTGGGTCCACAGTGGACAGTTTATATGTGTGGGTCCCAGTGGACAAATTACACGTGTCGGTCCCAGTAGACAATTTACGTGTGTGGGTCACAGTGGACAATTTACATGTGTGGGCTCCAGTGGACAATTTACATGTTTGGGTCCCAGTAGAGAATTTACATGCATGGGTCCCAGTGGACAATATACAAGTGTCGGTCCCAATGGATAATTTACATGTGTGGGTCCACAGTGGACAGTTTACATATGTGGGTCCCAGCAGGCAATTTACATGTGCGAGTCCCAGGGGACAATTTACGTGTGCGGTTCCAGTGGACAATTTACATGTGCGAGTCCCAGGGGACAATTTACGTGTGCGGTCCCAGTGGACAATTTACAAGTGTGGGTCCCAGTGGACAATTTACAAGTGTGGGTCCCATTGGACAATTTACATGTTTGGGTGCCAGTGGACAATTTACATGTGTTGGTCCAAGTGGACAATTTACATCTGTGGGTCCCAATGGACAATTTACATGCATGGGTCCCATTGGACAATTTACGTGTGTGGGTCCCATTGGACAATTTACATGTGTGAGTCCCAGTGGACAATTTACATGTGTGAATCCCTATGGACAATTTACATGTGTGGGCTCCAGTGAACAATTTACATGTGTGGGTCCCAATGGACAATTTACATGTGTGGATCCCAGTGGACAATTTACATGTGTGGGCTCCAGTGGACAATTTACATGTGTGGGTCCCAGTGGACAATTTACATGTGTGGTTCTCAATGGACAATTTACATATGTGGGTGCACAGTGTACAATTTTCATTTGTGGTTCCCAGTGGACAGTTTACATGTGTGGGTCCACAGTGGACAGCTTACATGTGCGGGTCCATAGTGGACAGTTTACATGTGCGGGTCCACAGTAGACAGTTTACATGTGTGGGTCCACAGTGGACAGTTTACATGTGAGGGTCCACAGTGGACAGTTTACATGTGTGGGTCCACAGTGGACAGTTTACATGTGTGGGTCCACAGTGGACAGTTTACATGTGTGGGTCCACAGTGGACAGTTTACATGTGTGGGTCAACAGTGGACAGTTTACATGTGTGGGTCCACAGTGGACAGTTTACATGTGCGGGTCCACAGTGGACAGCTTACATGTGCGGGTCCACAGTGGACAGTTTACATGTGTGGGTCCACAGTGGACAGCTTACATGTGCGGGTCCACAGTGGACAGTTTACATGCGGGTCCACAGTGGACAGTTTACATGTGCGGGTCCACAGTGGACAGTTCACATGCGGGTCCACAGTGGACAGTTTACATGTGCGGGTCCACAGTGGACAGTTCACATGTGCGGGTCCACAGTGGACAGTTTACATGTGCGGGTCGACAGTGGACAGTTTACATGTGCGGGTCCACAGTAGACAGTTCACATGTGCGGGTCCACAGTGGACAGTTTACATGTGCGGGTCCACAGTGGACAGTTCACATGTGCGGGTCCACAGTGGACAGTTTACATGTGCGGGTCCACAGTGGACAGTTTACATGTGCGGGTCCACAGTGGACAGTTTACATGTGCGGGTCCACAGTGGACAGTTCACATGTGCGGGTCCACAGTGGACAGTTTACATGTGCGGGACCACAGTGGACAGTTTACATGTGTGGGTCCACAGTGGACAGTTTACATGTGTGGGTCCACAGTGGACAGTTTACATGTGTGGGTCCACAGTGGACAGTTTACATGTGTGGGTCCACAGTGGACAGTTTACATGTGTGGGTCCACAGTGGACAGTTTACATGTGTGGTTCCACAGTGGACAGTTTACATGTGTGGGTCCACAGTGGACAGTTTACATGTGTGGGTCCACAGTGGACAGTTTACATGTGTGGGTCCACAGTGGACAGTTTAAATGTGTGGGTCCACAGTGGACAGTTTACATGTGCGGGTCCACAGTGGACAGTTTACATGTGCGGGTCCACAGTGGACAGTTTACATGTGTGGGACCACAGTGGACAGTTTACATGTGTGGGTCCACAGTGGACAGTTTACATGTGTGGGTCCACAGTGGACAGTTTACATGTGTGGGTCCACAGTGGACAGTTTACATGTGTGGGTCCACAGTGGACAGTTTACATGTGCGGGTCCACAGTGGACAGTTAGGTTAGGTTAGGTCAGGTTAGGTTAGGTTAGGTTAGGATAAGTTAGGTTAGGTTAGGTTAGGTTAGGTTAGGTTAGGATAGGTTAGGTTAAGTTAAGATAGGTTAGGTTAGGATAGGATAGGATAGGTTAGGTTAGGTTAGGTTAGGTTAGGTTAAGATAGGTTAGGTTAGGTTAGGTTAGGTTAGGTTCGGTTAGGTTAGGCTAGGTTAGGTTAGGTTAGGATAGGTTAGGTTAGGATAGGTTAGGTTAGGTTAGGTCAGGTTAGGTTAGGTTAGGTTAGGATAGGTTAGGTTAGGTTAGGTTAGGTTAGGTTAGGTTAGGATAAGTTAGGTTAGGTTAGGTTAGGTTAGGTTAGGTTAGGATAAGTTAGGTTAGGTTAGGTTAGGTTAGGTTAAGTTAGGTTAGGATAGGTTAGGTTAGGTTAGGATAGGTTAAGGTTAGGTTAGGTTAGGTTAGGATAAGTTAGGTTAGGATAGGTTAGGATAGGTTAGGTTAGGTTAGGTTAGGTTAGGTTAGGTTAGGTTAAGATAGTTTATGTTAGGTTAGGTTAGGTTAGGTTACGTTCGATTAGGTTAGGTTAGGTTAGGTTAGGTTAGGTTAGGTGTGTGTGTGTGTGTGTGTGTGTGTGTGTGTGTGTGTTAGGTGGTCATAGAGTTTTGTGAATATGTTGGTTACAGTGATTTTAGTGTATTTGAGATGGGTGATGAGATGCATTTGTGGATGTGAAATGTGATTTTTGTGTGTGTTCAGAAGAGGTGTGTTGGGAGATGGGGGAGTGGATGTGAAGAAATGCGTTGAGATGGAGAGGGGTATGGGGAGGGTTGTATTAGAAATTTAATGAAATATGGGGAGATTTTACTGAAAATAAAGGTAATGTGTGAATATTTTAAAAAGAAATTGTAGAATTGAAAAGTTATGATGCGCTGGAAAAGAATGGAGCGTATTGAAACATGTCGCAATAGTTGGGTAGTGAGATTAGTTGATGCGAGTATAATATCAATTTATGTGGATACAAGGACCTGTGTATGGAGAGGATTTTATTAGAATTTTAGTAATGTAAAGAGGAAATGTGTATTACATTTAAGATTCAGTAAAAGAAGGGGAAAAAAATGTGAATAAATTGGTAATTGATGAGGGTTGTGGGTAATGTAGTGGAACTAGAGTTGCTGAAAAGTGTTTATAAGTGGTGTGGTGACTTTTTCTGATGAAATAGTTAAAACGAGAAAAATGTCTAGACTTGTGTTGTAAAGAAATTGTGGGTGTTGTGGGATTTGGGTGTTGATCTTAGTTTATGGTGATTTTGGTGGTGTTTTGAGTGTATTCAGTGGTGTTTTAGTAGTATTCAGTGGTGTATTTGGGAGTACTCAAATGGTGTTTTAGAAGTGTTTCAGTGTTGTTTGGAAATGTTCAAAGGTGTTTTTGAAGGTGTTCAAATGATGTGCAAGAGTACTTATGAAGGTGTTCTGGGAGTATTCAGTGGTGATTTGGGGGTGTTCGAGTGATGTTTTTGGAGTATTTAAAGGTAATTGATGGTGTTTTTTGGTGATGTTCAAAGTAAAGTGTTTGATTTAGTTTTTGTGATAATGTTGTGAAGTCTGGAGACTGGGGGAGGAGTTTGGGGGGATAAGTTGTAATTTAATGAAATGTGTAAGTGCAGATAAATTAGAGCTGTCAAATCTTATTTGTGAGTATTCAAAATGATATTTTGGAAGTGTTTCAGTGTTGTTTGGAAATGTTCAAAGGTATTTTTGTGAGTATTCAAATGATTTATGAGAGTGTTTTGAAGGTGTTCAAAGTGAGGTGTGTGTGTGTATTAACTTCGTAATATGTAAAACTGTGACTAGTGAATTTATCGAAAAGTGGTTATAAGTGTTGTGGTGACTTTCTGATGAAATAGTTAAAACGAGAAAAATTGGGGGTTATGAGTGAAAATTGTGAGGTGTTGGTTGGAGTGTGAGGGTTCGGGAGGGTGGGGAGGAGGTAGGTTACTTCGTGGGGAGTGACCTGAGATGAAATAGATAAAACGAGAAAAATGTCTAGACTTGTGTTGTAAAGAAATTGTGGATTGTTGTGGGTATTAACGAAAAAAATGTGAAATTATTTGGATTATCCTGGGTTAAGAGTGAAAATGTTTTCCCTATGTTGTATATGAAATGTGTATGGGGGGAAGTCGACAAGATTCAGCCTGTGTGTGTGTGGGGTCATCGCGTGACGTCACTGACAGAAGGTAAGTGTCCCCTTATTAACTTTAATGAACTAAAAGGGTCGACAAGATTCAGCCTGTATGTGTGAGGTCATCACGTGACGTCACTGACCGCCGAGTAAACATCCTTTTTACTTCATTTAACTTAATGAGAGGAATACATGTTTAGACCTGTAGTAAGCATGCCCCCATAGGAGGAGTTCAATGCTTATACCCAGAGGGGGGAATCCAAAACTTGATACGAGGAGATAGAGGAGAAATACTTGGACATAGAGGGTAGAAGTGGATGGTGGGGGAAATCTTTGTAATATTGATATCGAGAAAACTTGATCCGAGGAAATGGAGTCTTGGTATTATCGAGAAAAATTTGAGGTGGGGGGTGGGTGAAAGTGGGAGGGGTAATCCAAAAATTTGATCCAAGGTGATGGAGACTTTGATTTCGAAAAAAATTTGGGATGCAAGTGGGAGTCCATTTTGAATGTTTATACCCAGAGGGGGGAATCCAAAAACTTGATCCGAGGAAGTAGAGTCTTTGTATTATCGAGTGAAAAAAAAAATTGGGATGGTGGGGGGTGAAAGTGGGGGGAGGGGGAACCTTAAAACTTTACCCCGAGGAGATCATCAGAATTTCGAAACCCCCATAGGGGGGAATCCAAAACTTGTATTATCGAGAAAATTTGGGGCGGGGGTGAAAGTGAGAGGGGGAACCTCAAAAATTTGATCCAAGGAAAGCATTAGAAATTCAAAAAAAAATTGAAAAAAATCGGAAAAAAATTCGGGGAGCGGGGGCGATCCGGACGACGCTGCAGAAGGGGCAGCAGAAGGCGCGGCCGGGGCGCGAGGGGCGCGTCGAGGGTGGCGGGTCGTCGAGGGTGGTGGGTCGGCAGGGGGGCGCGGGGGGCGCGGGGGGGGCGCGGGGGGCGCAGGGGGCGCGGAGGGGCGGGGGCGGGGGGGTCGTGGGAGGGGTCGTGAGGTCATGGGTGGGGTCATGCGTGGGGTCATGGGTGGGGTCATGGGCGGGGTCAAACCGGAAGTAACACATAGGTGTGAAAAGGGGATCGCGAGACTCTAGACCGGAAGGGACCTCCCTGTAGAAGGCCTAAACCGGAAGGGACGCCCCAGCTGCACCCCGTTTTCCGGAAGGGACCCCCCAGCCGCTTTACCTACTACTTTATATATATAAATATATATATATATATATATATATATATATATATATATATATATATATATATATATATATATATATATATATATATATATATATATATATATATATATATATATATATATATATATATATATATATATATGTGTCGTGCCGAATATGTAAAACTGGTCAATTAGCAAGAACTCATTTAAAATAAAGTCCTTTCTAAAATTTTCTCTTATACGTTTAAAGGTACATATTTTTCATTAATGTTAATGTAAAAAATTTTAAATTTTGCACCAAAACAATCTTAGAAAACATACCAAACCTTATTATAACAAGAACAATTTATTTTAGCCTAACCCAACTATATATATTTTAGATTTGTTTACAGTAATTTAATATTAAACAAATACAGTGAAATATAGAATTTTAGTAATGTAAAGAGGAAATGTGTATTACATTTAAGATTCAGTAAAAGAAGGGGAAAAAATGTGAATAAATTGGTAATTGATGAGGGTTGTGGGTAATGTAGTGGAACTAGAGTTGTTGAAAAGTGTTTATAAGTGGTGTGGTGACTTTTTCTGATGAAATAGTTAAAACGAGAAAAATGTCTAGACTTGTGTTGTAAAGAAATTGTGGGGTGTTGTGGGATGTGGGTGTTGATCTTAGTTTATGGTGATTTTGATGGTGTTTTGAGTGTATTCAGTGGTGTTTTAGTAGTATTCAGTGGTGTATTTGGGAGTACTCAAATGGTGTTTTGAGGTTATTCAAAGGTGTGATTATAAGTTGTGGGTTGTTGTTGTTGTGACTTTCTGATGAAATTAGTTAAAACGAGAAAAAAATTGTGGGGTGTGGGTGATGTGGGTTGTGTGTGTTGTGGGGTGTGGGTGATGTGGGTTGTGTGTGTTGTGGGGTGTGGGTGATGTGGGTTGTGGGTGATGTGGGATGTGGGTGTTGTGACTTTCTGATGAAATTAGATAAAACGAGAAAAAATTGTGGGATGTGGGTGTTGATCTTAGTATATGGTGATTTTGGTGGTGTTTTGAGTGTATTCAGTGGTGTTTTAGTAGTATTCAGTGGTGTATTTGGGAGTTCTCAAATGGTGTTTTGGAAGTGTTTCAGTGTTGTTTGGAAATGTTCAAAGGTGTTTTTGAAGGTGTTCAAATGATGTGCAAGAGTACTTATGAAGGTGTTCTGGGAGTATTCAGAGGTGATTTGGGGGTGTTCGAGTGATGTTTTTGGAGTATTTAAAGGTAATTGATGGTGTTTTTTGGTGATGTTCAAAGTAAAGTGTTTGATTTAGTTTTTGTGATAATGTTGTGAAGTCTGGAGACTGAGGGAGGAGTTTGGGGGGATGAGTTGTAATTTAATGAAATGTGTAAGTGCAGATAAATTAGAGA